>NC_134828.1:104764435-104820877 GCF_004210375.1 Tachypleus tridentatus
CACAACAGATTTTATTTCATTTGTTGGTGAGATAACCTGTTGGGATCTCTTTACTGCTGACCCAGACAATGATGTACAAAGATTGATTAATTTTGAATTTTGCAAAAAGCTATTCAAGGGTTTATATGTGCAAGCTGTCCCTAATTTAGCAATAACAGATGAGTGGGAAGGCAGCTGGTCAACACAACCCACTGTCAACTTTTGGGTTACTCTTTTTTCAAAGTGGGATTAATTGTATCATTATAATGTCCCATGACTAAAAGGACAAGCACATTCAATGATAGAGATTTGATTCCATAAAACACAGATTTGGAGCTCAGACCCTAACCACTATGACACTGTACAAAGAAGTTATGCTCTTGTATAATAATTATCCAACACAATTTTAAAAGTAACCATTTCTGTGATTTTGGTCCACTCAAATGGTTAACTCTATATTATAAAAGTAGTTGTGGTAATGTACAAAACATACTCAAACTGAAACGAGCTCTCAGAATATGACTTTCATGTTCATGCATTCAATGCCATGTTGAACTTGTGGCAAATCATGCCAATCCCACTTTCATTGGCACCTTTATCCGAAATTAATGGGTAAGTTTGATCATAAGCTAACACTGAAGCTTGACAAAGGCAAGTTTCAAGAGTAAAAAGTATCTTCACATTCCAATTTCTATTCAAAACACATCAACTTTAGTAAAATTGTGCAGTAGAGACCAATCTTGGACCACTGCAATCTTTGCAAAGTCATTGGGTGCCCCATCTTTACTGATTATGTGACAAAGAAACTGTATTTCTGTATGCATTTTCCTATTCTCAATTTCAAGCATGCATCCCTCACATGTTGGAATATCATTTTCAAGTTCTTAGTTACAATTTCAAATATGTAACAAAAATGAACTTGTTATTATCATAGATGAAACATCTCTCCTATCACGGACATTGTTAAAAATGGCAGATGCATTACACAGGCTAAATGGCATGAAACAGAATCAAAACAACCCTTCCAGTACTGAAAGAAGTTTTAGTTCTACTTTCATCACCCAGAAGTAATTAATAAGCAACTTCCAATACACAAAGCATTCATCGGTAAGAGGTAAAAAAAAGACAGTTGCATTATTAACATCACCAACCAAAAGTCCAAACAGAACACTGGTATCCCTTTATGCTTTGTGAAATACAAAAAGCCTCTCAGAACCATGTAATGGTTAGCTCAGTAGATCTTTGATGAACATTTCATCGTGATCACAAGAATACATGCTCAGAAAAGTCTCTCATGTAATTTTCTCAAATCATCCCTGTAAATGACTGAGTTCCTGTGAGGTCTTCAAAGTTGGAACTTGGCTCTATGGATAGCTCTTATCACAATTCCAAAACTGTAATAAAACTTTTACAACTGTGTTCTAATTGCCCAATTGCTCATCTTCCAAGTGCTTTAATGTACTATGTCCAATGTCAGACACTACACTATCTAAATCCACCAATTCTAAGCAATAACTTAATTCAAAAATTTGAGAAAATGTCAAAATCTTTCCTAGCCACCTGCTTGAAAACTGACATGATCTCCTGTTTCACACCACTTCTATACTTAACTGGTGAAGCCATCAGATTCCCACAATCAGCTTTTCTACTGCTGTGCCATTGAAAGGTTGGATATCTGTGGGGGAGGATCTTGTCTCATTCAAAATGTTTAGAGATGTACACATCTTTCTGAATATGGTTCTTTGGCAAAGTTTTGTGCAAAATGATGCAATGTACATCAGTATCATAAAGAAACACAATGCATGTGAACTTCAAGCACTAGATAAGGTTTTGAGGGATTATCAGTGCCATGCTAGTCTAGAAGGCTTCAGTCTTACTGTTAAGATTCACTGGATCACAAGACACCATCAGCTCTGCCTGATGGCATCAATTCATAATTCCTCTGAAGTGAAAAATAAATTGAAGATACTCAAGAAAAAAAAAATCCCAGTGAAAAAAATTTAAATCTTTATTTGTCAATAAATGTCATCACAAGTATGACAAACTGATCAGTCTCTATCTCACAGATGGTCTATATTGGATAGTAGGGTGAAAAAGAGCTTTCCAAAGACACCTACACAGAACAAGAACCACAAACACTGTTATATTTTACTTTTAAATTACAGAAATGGTCCAAGTGTAGTATCACTTCATGTAAAGCTTTATAGGCCACTGAATATTTCAAATAACATACAACAGGAAGAACCCTTCCAGCTCATACCAATTTGTACAAGTATCTGTGTTTCTCCTTGAAATGCTGTTGGCCCCAAAGAATGGACACAATAATACATGTTTCTAGCCACTGCCATATGCAAACCTTTACTTAAATAAGAGAATCAGCAGAGGTTAATGACTTTTGACATCTTGTTAACAAGAATGCCAGAACTAAATGCAGAACACATGCATAAAAACATAAACATGGAAAGAATACACCTGGCTAAAAATATATTGCTGTTACAGAACAATGAAATTAGTAGCTATTTCAGCTACAAGACAAGGAATAATATTAAACATTGTAACTCATAGACTGGCTATACCAGTAGCTAGGGTAGTTACAAATATATCCATATAGAAAATGGACATCAAGCAATATAATATATTGCACTTTTCAAATTACAAAGCAGTCCAGTGTAATATCTCAAAATCCAAGGATACATGTTATCGACTATTCCAAGTAAAATATACAAAGGAAAAACCTTCAAATTTATACCAATTTGTACAAGTTCGATTCCATCCATAAATTTCCAAAACAATAATTTTATGAAGGTTTCTTGAACTTAGCACACAAAGCTACTTGTATGCTATCCGTGCTAGCTATCCCTAATTTTTAATTGGCAAACTACACATAAGGCAGATAATCAACACCACTCACCTCCAACTCTTGTAATACCCTTTTCCAATGAGCAACAGGATTTATTATCATATAATAATAATATGCAAGTGTAAGCATGCTTAATAACAGGTTTAATCCCATGACCAGCAGATCGCAAGTATCCTAACTACTAGGTCCCATGTTTTTATGACTCTCAAAAGATTCATTGAAAATGTACAGAAAAATATGACTTTTAAAAATATAAGTTTGCTACAAGCAAGTTTTTAAAGTTCAAGATCTAAGAGTATATCAGCCTTAAAACAATTATTTTAATCATAATGGCAAGATCATGCACAACATCACCACATCTCAATTCTTAAAAAAATACATGAAGCAATGATTGAACATGAAACTTCAAGCATATTGACTGCAGTTCTCTATACTCACTACCACTGTTCATTCTGCAGTACTATTAAAGCCAGACTTCACAAAGGAAATAGCAAGATACAATAATAATAAAGAAAGATAAAAGCATGCCATGCAGCAACAAGCAAAGAACATGAATGTATTACTATTATACAGAAACTTTATGGAACAATAACAAATTTCAAAGGTGCAGCTATGTGTTGTCAATTTTGAATACATCTTCCTTGTTCAACCACAATAAATCAGTTAACTTATATCAGTACTAACAGGATATACAAGAAAAAAAAAAATTAATTTATGTATTCCAAAATGTTTATTAGAAAAAATAAAATAAACTTTTGGTAAATAGGTACAATGAAACCAGTCTAAGACTAATAGCCAAGTCAATTCATAAAACACTAACAGGACCATTCCGCGACTGGGGACGAAAGCCTGGTCCAGGTGGAAGGTTTTTCTGTACGCAGCATACTACACCTGGACTGAAATGTAGCTCCACATGAAATCTTTCTTCTGAAGAGGGATCCTGGGAGAGAAAAACATTGGTCATGATATATTTTTTCTATTTTGATGCATTCACATGTACAGAAGTATTACAGTTCCCCAAGTCCACTATCTAGTTTAAATTAATGTAACAAAAGTAATGCACCATGTGAGAAAATACATTTGGAACGTTAAAGGTAAACATGATATTCTCTGAACACCAGACATAGGAAGTCTGTTGATGTATCACAGACAATTCTTATCAGTCTTCTAAAATTAACTACAAGCAGGACATCTTATACAGTGTCTTAACTTGAGAACTTTTCATATCAACTTACTATTTTTGTGCATATGTACATATTTCATATTAAGCAATTTACAACATTAACAAAAATTGTGAGCAAGTTTATGTGGTCTGTGTTACAATAAAAACCTACATCACACATCTAAACAGCTTGTATTTCATAATATTGCTGATTCCCAAGCTAATGAATTATACAGATAAAGTTAGCAGAGCTAAAAGTATGAAAACTAATGACAAATACACAATTAAGGTTAGATTTGAATAATTTTTCAATTGATTATTAACTAAACAAACACAAAACAATAAATTTTAGGTCAGTTTAACTTACAAAGCATCAGAAAACTAACTGTTCCTAAATTACAAAGTTTCTAATAACAAAACTAAAATAGAAAATATATTAACACTAAATTCAACTGTCAATTTAATTTTTCAACAGTAATAATTATTTCTTACATTCTATAAAAATTATATTACCTTTAGTTCACAGGGCTTGAAGTCTGAGTAACTTCCAAATTATATTAAATTATTTTAGATAAGAAAAGATATGCTCTGAAATTATACAATGATATGTAAAACACCACGAAAAATCTTTTTATTCCTAAATTATTCCAATGCAATCATCTGAATAAAAAAAGAACTTCACAAAAAATTAAACACCTCACTGGAAGGAGCGACAACAAATTATTAGTAAGTATTATTTCTATAGTTTCAAAAAATATTTTTCACTATGCTGAGATATGCATAAAACTACCTTATTAAAAATTATTTTAAAAACATGTAAGAAAGAAAAATATTCTTGAATGTGAAATAATAGCTGGTAGCAAGAAAATACACTGAAATCATCTACATAAGTAAAATTTGTTCAGCAAAGCCCACCAAATTTAAAACAAATGAAATTAAAAAAGTTGATTCAAGGCTAAATAAAATCACAAATAAACACAAACAAAACTAAAAACTAAAGTTGCCAAATTAAACTTCTCAAAACAACAACAACAAAAAACTATAAAAATCAGAATTCTTTTGAGTTTATGAAGACTTAAGTCTTGTACTAAATTTTAATACAATTATGTGGAAAAGTTCAATGAAGCTTTGGAAATTCTGAAGAGAATAATTATGTACCTCACCATATATGTACAGTTTTTTGTTTGTTCTGACAATCTGAAAATAAAATATATTTAACTTTAGCAAAATACTGATTGCTCTTTATATGTAATCAATGCTTTGTATCATTCTTTTCAAAAAACTAAGTGGGGTATGATTGTTCACAAAAACTAAAACTTAAACATGTTGAAGTACAGTTTTTATAGATACAAATGTCACTGTACAATCATCTATCGATAAATTCTGAAGAACTGTTATTCCAGTTTCAAGTAGATTTAGCAATTGCAATTCATGGCAAATCTAAACACCAGTGATCCAACGAATACAACAGTTAAAACATTTACATTTTAAAAATTAAAAGAATAATGTTACTCCCCATAAACTTAAGTACACATATGTATATATACACACACACACATACACATATATATT
The DNA here is from genome assembly GCF_004210375.1 of Tachypleus tridentatus. NCBI lineage: Eukaryota > Metazoa > Arthropoda > Merostomata > Xiphosura > Limulidae > Tachypleus > Tachypleus tridentatus. The sequence continues at coordinate 104,770,009 of NC_134828.1, forward strand.
TAATATAGCATTCACATTTGATACCAGGTGATTTAGCATGACAGTTCTTTATTAGTATGTAAATCTGAAATTTTATAAAAAGACTGAAAAAACTGAAATCATAATTCAAACATCCTTAGACCTTATAAACACTTGATAACAGTAAGAGAAAATACTTTACTGAGCTAAGATATTGAACAGTGAAAGAGTGATGAATCAACATTCCAATTACAAAGTATATTAATTCTTTTACCACAAAAATCACACATTTAAACACTATGAGATTCTTTGATAATAAATTAAGTTTCTGATTTTTTGTTCTGGTTATTACAGTACCTTGCAATTAGAAAACAGGGCTATTATAACATTTCCTGCTAATTCAATGAATTTTTTTTTCATACTGTAATTTCCAAGCTCGTGTTTCCCATTATAATAACTAAATAATTTTAATTAAATAAGCAATTTACCTTTGTAGGGTCTTCATAAAGCATTATTACCACTTGTGTTATGTAGTTCAGTTCTGAAACAGCACTCACATATTCCATTGCCCTATGCCATTGTTCATCCTTTTCATCCTGAAATCGCCATACAAAAATTGGATAAAATACAAAATTAGCTCTTGATGCATAACAGTCAAATATTTCATATACAAATATCATCAACCATGTTATAAATAGATATTTTGTACATGGTGTATAGTTGTGTTTTTTTACCTTTGGCATACTACTGATGCATGGAAGTATGCATGCCACAGACATTATACACAGTAACACTCAATTTTCATTAAATTTATTATTATTTTTTGTCAATTTTTAACCTAAGTTTTAGTTTCTTGATTTGAATGCAAATATTCAAATGAATTCTTAATCTTTACTACTCTGTGTCACAAAGCGTCTGTCAATTTGATTTGTTCATTTTAGACTTTTCATTAAGGCTAGAAGTGATGTCTTGATTTTAAGCATAGTTTCTATTTATCATCATATATATTTCAACAAAAGTACTAAGACATAAAAGCAGAAACTTATTAGGTTAGATAACAAAACTGAATTGAAAAATAAATTAAATTTCTCCTGATATTTGATATCCTTTCTCCAGGAAACCACTAACATATCGCAGAGTGATTGTAGCTTGATTATAAGACGTTATACTGTAATATATTGGTTTTTTACAAACTATTAAGAGGGTCTATAGCACACTGCAGAACTAAAAGAAAGCAGATACAAAACAGCTGTTTCAACTTGCACTCATCTAAAACCAAATAAAATTATTTTCAATTTTGTATCTTTTGATTTCACTGAAATAAGAAGCTACTGATATATATTTATGAGATTTTAAAAGTTATGCACATGAAAAGTGAAAACTTTAAGATAAAAAAGTATTTTAATCTTAACATGAAAACCACCTTTCACTTAAGACTGATTCAGTGACAGCTTTGTAAATTCACAGGTAAACCTTTAGTAATAATACTTTTTTTATACATAAATCAAAATTTCTAATAGACTTGTAAAAGTTTTCCAAATTTTTAAGAATACAATTTTGTACATAATTTCCAACCTGAAAACAAGTAGTACAACAAGAATTTTTTTTTAGTCTTGTCAAACTCTTCTAACAATCAAGAAACAGAGAGTGTGATGGAGAAATGCTAGTCAAGACCGATGGATATAAGTAAACAAGTCACTCGCTAATTTCAGTAGTAACTCATAAACAAGCAGAAATATACAAATAAAATATCAACAATTTTCTTTTTTAAGGAATCTCTGTGAATGTAACTCGTGTACAGTACCAGTTTCTTAATTACATCTATACCTGATACAGTGGAGCGCCGTTAAACCACGGTATTTGGGGGGGTCAACCTGCTTAACTGCGGCTTAAACCTTTGTGACTGAAAAGCCGAAGTCGCCAACATCTCCGCCGAGGAGCCTCATCCGAGCCATTGCATGATCATAAAATCGGATTATCGAATTAAAAATAATACTTTAATTATTAATCACTTTTTTCACGGATTTATCGCGGATTAACTTTTATGTATGGAGAGGTGTGATTCGGTAACAATGGCAGCCTCCATAAAGCTAACATAGAGAGCAAATAAGGTAGATTAAGGGTCGATTTCTATTGTAATATATTTTATTTATTTCCCAAATTAAAGCAAATCCTTTTTAAATATCCCCTTGAAGTTATAAAGCCAGGATTAAATTCGTAAGCCTCGTTTTTACACGTTCTTAAATTAGCAGTGAGCTGCGATAATCCTCGCTCACAAGACTTGCTACAGTGGCTTGAGCAATTTCATGGTTTACTGGTCCGCAGCTTAATAACAACAATTATCTAGAAATAGACCTATGTTATATCACTATCCCAATGTTTCAGGTCACACAGAACTCACTGGCAATCCGCAGTTTTCGTACTCAGTTACAATGTTAGGCTTATAATTTATTTGAAATAATTTGCACCACCCCAAAAAGCTTTTAGCTCTGATTCAAAAGTAGTTTGGATTTTTTTCCACATATAACCAAACTATTTACTGTTTTATTAACTTCTGACAATTTAAATTTTCTTGAACATACGGAAGCTATACTATATTAAACTTCTGAGAGGATTTCTTACATGGAGGGAGTCGCACATTTTGTCCAACAGTAAGAGCTCTGCATTCTTACCACCTAAAACTAACTTTTTATTTTTTTATTATTATCAAGAAATATGAGATGTCAAGCAGATTTGGGGAACTATGCCCATATGAGCCTAAACTTATAACAGTGCTTCATGTGTCATTTTTGTTCTGTTTAGAGCTGGACAGTTAATTAGACTAATTCATTACTTCTGAGCATCAATTAATGTAAAATAATTGGTTACCTAATTCTAAAATGAAACCAATTAATATAATAAAAATAATCATATCAGGCTATTTTGTACTCTGTCCACCATGAGTAACAAAACCACGTTTCTAGTATTGTAAATCTTCAGACATACCGATTTGCTTCTGCAGGGCTTGTTTTTATGCACAAGTAAATCTAACCAGATAATATATTGGATAAAACAATGAAGAATACTAAGTTTTTTTAAAACCTGCCATTTTTTTTCTTTTAAATAGAAGTTTATAAATGTACTTTACTTTTATTAACATATCTTTATGTCAAATTCTCTAATTTGTTTTTAAATAAAAAAATCCTTTTTTTAACACGTAGCAGCTGATCCACTTACATCCAACAGTCCCCCATAACGCAGCACAGTCAGTAACGAATGAATATGACTTTCACTCGTGAAATAGAGACGTGTTCTCACATGCCGCCCTGGTGATGATACACCATGAGAATACCTGTAATATTGGTAGAATGTTAGTGGTCATTAATAAGCTTTTAAAAAAATATCTATGCCTGAAACCATGCCCTTGGTCATCCTAGTAACCTGTGACAACACACTTAACATACTAAGACTTTCTAAAAGTCTTGACTCACTTGTACAATTTTGGTAAACTGTGGCACTTAGAACTAGCCCTTCTGAAAGGGTTAAACTACAGGACTTCTGGCATGTAATTTTCGTATTTCACGTTTTAAAAAACAACAGGGACAAGAAGTTTTAGCTTCTTAAAGAAATGGACCTTTTTAATGTTGAAGCATATGAGGATGTGTATCCAGCAGAGAAAAACAGGTTATTCAATGAGTAGCTACCAGTCACATACTGGAGATGATGAAAGTTAAGCAGCTTTTCACCAGATTTAATCTAAAAATACAGCAGTCCTTCGAATGTAAAACAGAAAATGCCCTTGGAAACATTAACAAAAATTGAGATAACTCTAGTTTACAGAAGTAACATAACACAAGGACCATGTTTTTAAGTTTCTTTCAATGCACATAGTTAAATGGGAGACAAAAAATTGCAAAGTTGAATGAGTCATATCTGAATAATTGGATATTTGTCATAACACTGAGAAGATATGTCTACATAAGTGAATAGAAAATAATAGTTCAAGCACTTTAATATAGTCTTTACTGGTGATATAAAATTTAACCTTATTTTTGTTTATTCAAAACCGTATTAAAAAATGTGCTAAAAATAAATTTAATTCCATTCAGCTTTCTACCAAAATGTTGTATTTTATATATACTCTTCAACAAAAGAAATGCAAAAGGGTTATTTTTTTTATTTTAAAGAGAAATATATGTAATAATGTTACAAGCTCAGAGTATGTGATGTGACACGTGTTAAGGCACTGATTGTCAGACCAAATTGACAATAAAAGTTGTGCACTTTGAAAACAGAGGAAAACATCGGATTTTTCGCCAAAACGCATTCGTGTCCAATAAATTTGTTTGAGAGATCTGCATGTTCTGCAAGTGCAACATGTGCAAAATCCTATAAAGTGACGGGTTCTCGGTTTCCATAGCTCAGTGTTAAGCCACCAACACGCAATACAATTACGCCAAGACTGACTGAAGCACAACGCAACAACACCATTGGTCGCTTGGAAGCAGGCGAATCTCGATCGGATGTTGCCAGAGCTGTGAATGTCCACCAAAGCACCATCACAAGGCTATGGAATCATCACCAACAACATGGATCAACTCCTGACTGTCCACGATCTGCCAGACCTCGTGTGACCACGCCCGCACAAGATCGCAACATCCGGTTATGTCACCTTCGGGATAGGACCACCACTGCGACGTCTACTGCCTCAACCATACCAGGGCTGCATAGGATTTCCAATCAGACTGTACGCAACCGTCTACGAGATTCTTAGGCCCCATTTGCAACCCATCATGGTGAACGTCAACGACGTTTTTCAACATGACAACGGCCGTCCTCACACAGCCCGACTCACCACTGTCTTCTTGAGACATCACAAGATCAACATTCTTCCCTGGCCCTCCAGATCACCAGATTTAAACCCCATCGGACATCTTTGGGACGAGTTGGACCGATGTCTGAGACGACGACAACCTCAACCGCAGACTCTACCTCAGCTTGCAGCAGCTTTGCAAGCTGAGTGGACAGCCATTCCACAGGATGTGATTCGTCATCTCATCGCTTCCATGGGCAGGAGATGCCAAGCAGTTATTGATGCTCACGGGGGGCATACTCGTTATTGATGTTGAGTGATGTTAAACTTCAACTAGTGAGCGTGGACTTCGCCTTTCCAGACTTTGGATGTTCAGCAGTGAATGTCCAAAGTTTCATACATGTCATACAAAACTACCTGGAATAAACTTAACAACTTGTCTCAAATTTTGCCTTTCTTTTTTTGAAGAGTATATAATACAAAAGGTTTTGGAGTTAACTCGAGTTTAGAGAAAATTTAAAACTTTTGTGTTTCTTACTTTTAAGCGTGAGAACTGTTAAAACAATTGTTGCAACATGTTTAATTAATTTAAGCAAACATCCAACAAGTTTGGTAGTGAAACAGTTCCAATAACAATAGTTTATCTATAATTCCACTATTCTGCATAAGTATCTGTGTGTAAAATTGGGGGAAGGGGTTCCATGTAAATCAGCCCTCTCACACAATGACCACCAATTTAGATGTAATTAACTGCAACTATTCTGCAATGAATACTCTCAAGTGAGTTTTCTTATAGCAAAGCCACATCGGGATATCTGCTGAATCGAACCCATGATTTTAGTGTCATAAATCCGTAGACTTACCACTGTAATAATGGGGGCAAATGCTCTCAATCAGTTTTTGACAGGTGTCTGGTGCAAATTACCTCCACTGTTGTTCAAAACATTAAGTTTTTGATGACCAGAAGACTAGTCTAACCTTTTTAATGAGACCTCTAGATTAAGGATTTCCAAACTGAGGTCCTCAGGAAGATGATGGAAAGTAGGGCATAGCAAACATACAATACTGTTTAAGTACTCAGTAACTACACATCTATCTGGCAAGGGGCTTCAATCAGGATGCAGAATGTTCTAGGAAGATTTGTGTTGAGATCATTTGGCAACTCTTGCAATAAATGATTTTATGGATATTCTATAGAGTAAGGACTTAGGCTAACAATTCCAAGTAGTTTACATTATTACTCTTAGCTCAGGCATTAATAACACAACATCTAACAGTGAGTATTATCAAGCTGGAACATAACATTGTAATGAAACTCTCATTCCCACAAAATCCCTTAGCCTGTTCCTTTAAATTACCTTAATAAAAAACAAGGCATTTGGAAGTTCAGAAACTACAGCTAGGTTCCAGAATCAAATACAGAGAATGCAGCTGTGACATAACATCCCCATAGCAACCTTTCATAGATAACCCAACACAATCACAGTTTAACTGTTAAGCTGCCCGTTTCTCCACCAAATATTGGGCCATCACTTCAAAAATGTGTAAAGCAGTTGTTATCATTCCAGATAATTTGTGACCTAATATTAAAACTCAATGCTTACTGGCTTTACATCAGGTATGATAGTTCCCATAATTCTTTGGAGAGCGATGTACAGTTTGCATATTCTAGCCCTTTTACAAAAAGTACACTGCATGGACCTCACAGATGATGCCTGCTCATGGTTAATTTTTGATACTTTTTTCATTTCATATAAAACAGAAAATGATGTCAAACACTGACAGAAATTTGGGTTGACTTGAACATTTTCAGATGTTGCCTTTCAAATCCCCAATACCTATAAACAGTCTTGTATACACCTCTGACAAGTACTGGCTTGAAATGTTATTATTAAATAAAATAATAATTTCTCTTTTAAATATGTAATTCAAGAAAACAATAGAAGGAATACTGTTTTTGTGGTGAGTGTTACAAATAGTATACTTCGAGTGGTCAAGTACTGTAGCTACTAAATATTATATTTACAAAATGTTTTAGAATTGTTGTATTATTTTATATTACTAATCCACTTCTTAGTATTTGTTTTTACATTCACAGAATCTACTCAAAGTGCATGTTGGAAAATTCGTAAGTTTAGGGGGAAAAAGACGTGTTTAAAAGGAAGTACATTAATGTGCAAAAGTAAGGGACCACGTTAATGAACAGTGACTAAATACATATAAACTTGAAATTCAGCAACTGCTTAATATATTTATTTTCTCTACAATGCTTAGAACCATTTTTAACATATTTAGTTTTGTATGTCCACCTCACCATGCATTTGAATTTATCTTCCATACTGTGAAAGTATGTCTTGATAAGATCATGTGGTACCTTAGCATACAGAGCAACTTTTACTCTATCATTCACACTATGAGAGCATTTCTGGAGAAAATCCTGAGGCATGTTCTTCCAGAATACCTACAGCAGCTTCCAGAGTTCATTCAGATTAGATGCAGTAATTTTGAGAATCTTCTTTATGCTTGGGCATGCAAAATTCAGTTCTACCATTCAATATCTATAAGTGGTCTCATTATTTAATCTTAGGATTGTGTTTTGTCACTCATACACATTCATAAAAACAAATTTTATCATTTTACAAGAATCTATGTATGAGCTGACCTGGTTCCTTCTAAATCCTGGGCCAGCTGGCAGATTATCTGTCAGTGCACTCTTAGTAGCATAATCTTGAGATATTTGTCATAACGTGCAATTATATTTCTTGTTCATCCTAAGCGAGTTCTAACTTTTGCTAATCGTGTTCCAGTATGGTATTCCTGTGTTCTTGAAACTAGTCAAAACTCTCTTTTTGACACTGCCTTTCTTTCAACAATGTTATGATAAAAATAATGTTTTAGCCACATCATAGTGGCTCACAGAACAACTCTGTTGTTGCTTTCAAATACAAACTTTTAGCTTGTAGCTCTATCACATCTTGACCAATATGAGATCTAATTGGTTTTGTATCTCAGGATGACTGCTATGGATATTAACACTTTTACCAAAATAAAGCAGAGAACAATGTTTAGACTTTCTTAAGTCATATTCAGGTTAACAAAGCTTAATTACAATTTTGGATTCAGGAAGCCTGGTGTTTTCATTTGATGTATTTGTTCATGCCCAAGGTTTATAGGTTAATTTACTCTAATCCTGCCTAAAAGAACTTTAACTTGAAGAAGGCTGGTAAAGACCCTGATAAGTAATAAAATTGAATTGGGTATATCACAACCCATGCTAGTGCACAAAAATGTAGCTAACAAAGAATGAAAAAAAGTCTCAGATTAATATACTCTAATTCTACCTAAAAGAATTTGAAGTGCCATGGATATTAAGAATTCCCTTTTGTTTATTACGTTTTTTTGCTGCTGACGTTGACTTGACTATGCTGGTATAAAAAATTTAAATATAGTACAAAAGTGGTCGTGTGACTTAGCCAAGAAATATCAATTCTTATTATAAATGTTTAAAATTAAACTGTATGAAATTTGAAGTGACTTTTACCCAGACTGACAAGGTCAATCTGTATGTATAAACATGCACAACTCACGTTTCAAATGTTTGTTCATTAACTGTTCAGCAAAAAAAACAGTACCAGAATACTGCAGTTCATTTATGAGTGTTAACATGTACTTACAGTAAACACAAATTCTCTCAAAAATTATTTTACACCTAATTTTGGTTACAAATTAACACAAATATTATAAAGTAGCAGGATGGTCCTGAACATTTCATACTATGATATATAAGAAAACAATTAGTATTATTTCTAAAATGAAACTAATATGTAATAATATTTGCTTTCAAGCTATTCAAGAAATAACAAAAGGAACATGTAATTTAAGACAAGTCTAGAGAGGCACAAAAGGCATGTGTAATTTAGGATAAGTGTATAGACATGCAAAAGGCATGTGTAATTTAGGATAAGTGTATAGACATGCAAAAGGAATGTGCAATTCATGATAAGTCTACAGACATGCAAAATGAATGTGCAATTCATGATAAGTCTACAGACATGCAAAAGGAATGTGTAATTTAGGGTAAGCCTACAGAGGCACAAAAGGAATGTGTGATTTAGAATAAGTCTAATAGAGACACAAAAAGAATGTGTGATTTAGAATAAGTCTAATAGAGACACAAAAAGAATGTGTGATTTAGAATAAGTCTAATAGAGACACAAAAAGAATGTGTGATTTAGAATAAGTCTAATAGAGACACAAAAAGAATGTGTGATTTAGGATAAGTCTAATAGAGACACAAAAGGAACGTGTGATTTAGGATAAGTCTATAGAGACACAAAAGGAACGTGTGATTTAGGATAAGTCTATGGAGACACAAAAGGAACGTGTGATTTAGGATAAGTCTATGGAGACACAAAAGGAACGTGTGATTTAGGATAAGTCTATAGAGACACAAAAGGAATGTGTGATTTAGGATAAGTCTATAGAGACACAAAAGGAATGTGTGATTTAGGATAAGTCTATAGAGACACAAAAGGAATGTGTGATTTAGGATAAGTCTATAGAGACACAAAAGGAATGTGTGATTTAGGATAAGTCTATAGAGACACAAAAGGAATGTGTGATTTAGGATAAGTCTATAGAGACACAAAAGGAATGTGTGATTTAGGATAAGTCTATAGAGACACAAAAGGAATGTGTGATTTAGGATAAGTCTATAGAGACACAAAAGGAATGTGTGATTTAGGATAAGTCTATAGAGACACAAAAGGAATGTGTGATTTAGGATAAGTCTATAGAGACACAAAAGGAATGTGTGATTTAGGATAAGTCTATAGAGACACAAAAGGAATGTGTGATTTAGGATAAGTCTATAGAGACACAAAAGGAATGTGTGATTTAGGATAAGTCTATAGAGACACAAAAGGAATGTGTGATTTAGGATAAGTCTATAGAGACACAAAAGGAATGTGTGATTTAGGATAAGTCTATAGAGACACAAAAGGAATGTGTGATTTAGGATAAGTCTATAGAGACACAAAAGGAATGTGTGATTTAGGATACATCTATTGAGAAGAATGTAATTGAGAAACAAAAAACTTTACTGTGGATTTAGTCGATTCACACTCTCCGTCTCATCACCCGAAGGGTCAATATTCCGATGCAAGTCTGCACGGATCTTCTTCAGCAAAGGAGTACAGATTCCTAATCCCACTGTAAGTTTTTCTTTTTTTGTTATACCGTACTCCTAAAGTAAAAATGCTAAGTCAGTAGACAACAGATGAAAATTTTAACAGTATTAACTATCTGTAATTTAAACAATTGAAATGTTGTCAGCATTTCTACAGAAATCAACAAAAATACATATATAGCATTTCTATACGTTATAAGAATATGATTTTCAGGAGAGAATAACAGTGTTATTACTTACTCTTAGTATTCCAAAGTCACTTACTGTTGAGCCTTACCATTTTTCTACAGTATACTTAGCGGTTTTAGATAGTCAAGTTCCGAATAAACAAATGATAAAATCAGTGCCATTTTTAACATTTAGAATACCATTGAGTTCTTTATGATTGATTAATTTTAACAAATGTTAGAAGTGTCGTCATCAGTTGCCAGATTCCTGAAGTAGGTTTATATATAATGATAATAATATTGGTTTAATGGTGTTCATACAACCAACTTTTGGACACATCTATAGATACTGATGACTTGGAGGTTCCTTTAAAAATTGCATCTTCCCCATTCCTAAGGACATTATAACTTGCACAGGAAAGCATTTTTACTGGAAATTCTACATAAGAGTTAGAAATGTTTGTTAAGCTACACACATTAAGAAAAACAAATAAAATATAAAGAGCCAGCAGAAATGTGTAGACTGCATGCACAAAGCTGGAACTTTATGTTTGAATATATTCAGTTTCTGGTTCACTTTGTGTAAACGGTAGTATTAATACTATTGTCAAATAAGACATCAACCAAAAAGACATCACAATTAAAAAATGTAAAAGAATCCTGGGAATTTCTGAAAGAAAATACTGAATCTCAGATTATTACTGAAGACATTACTTATTACAGAATTATCTCAAAGTCTTCCACTAGGTAGAACAAACAATTCTATCTGTACAAGGTTTTAGCATTTTGAAAATATTACATGAGCTACATATAATTTTTCTTTGCTTTTCATACATTTACAACTTAACCATAAGGAGCATATATACCAGAGATTAACTCTCTACTTTAACAGGCACTTGCAGTTAAACCATGAAAGCAATAACACAGAATTTAGAAACACATCGTGGTGAATTTCAATACTAATGAACTTGCTACCCTCTAAATACTATAGTAATTGAAGTAAGAAAATAGGAAGCAGGTGATTGTACACTTTTAGGCCTGTTTTATTGTATCCAAAATTTTATTTTTCTCAATTTACTAAACCTAGTACAAGATTCACATACAGTACAAGCAAAAATATCAAATATATGCTATAATTTTTTAAAACTAATTATTTTATCTCCAAGCAGTAAAAAGTTGGAGAAAGTTCTGTTTTTCCCTTTTTTTTTTAACTAAAAAAATCTGTGAGATTTGTCAGGCATTCCAAAAATTGGAAGAATATATGATATTCCAAGAGAGTCCCAGCAGACATGGGAGGGCTGGAAAGTCCTGCTAACACAAACACACAGATATTAGTGCTTACTTGCTTCTAATATTCAAATAGAACAACTATTAACACATACCTACAATTCTTTTGATGACCTGAGTGTTGTGTCAGTGTCAATAAATACTATGTATTGAAAGAAATAAAACAATCTATCACATTCGTGATGACAAGAAACCCACTTGAAGTAAAATATATTTTCAAAATGGAAATAAAGTTCTGTTCTTTATTTCAAGTAAAGTTTTAATACTCATGCCAGCTGTCTTAAGAATACAATCTATAATACTTGTAATGCCTCCTTGCTTCTATGCAGAAAAATAAAACTGTAAATAAATTACCAGGTTCTAACTAGTTGGGAACTATTACTAAACAAAGTATGTCCAATTTTCAAGGACAACATTACTAAATTACTTTCCTGAAGCATATAAAGATAAACAATGTTATAATTCATAATTATTTATTTTGAAACGTAACACCTCTCCATTACAACAATTTTCAAATATGGTGGTTTAAAAGCACATCACATGTTGCTCACTAGAAATATGGCAATTTAAACATTCTTTTGAATTATGCTGTGAAATTAACTAGATAATCATTATCCAATATTTTAATATTATTTCCAAACATAAACTACATTCTTATATTAAATTTTATATGTAGAAATGCAATGTTACACTTGAAATGATATTTCATCTTACTAGTTTGTAAAGGTTAAATAAAACTTAAGCTGTTTCTGATAAAGTGGCTAATTAATATATGGATTCAAAAATTACAAAACAAAACAATTTTAATTTAGCTGCTTTGTACATTGTCATTAAAATTAATCTGGTATTTCCTTAACCCTACTGAAAAGGGTCTTCCTGTGATCATGAGTCAAAGGCCATGTCATTGCATTTGTAGACTCAAATTCAAATGTTTACTGAACTACTATTTTATGATTGTATGTTAATAAGTTTGGTATTACACTTCAGATTGCAATCCAAATTTTAGTATCATACATTGGTAAATTTCTTTTGTAAAAGTAAATATTAAAGACAAAATCCTAAATACTGATTTTTGTATGTTATGTGGTACACTAAATTAGATGTTTGTGATGCCCAAGTATAAAGCATGTAATTTTTTAGGAATTAAATACTTAAATTACTGATATTGACAAGCCAAAACATAAAAACATTCTATCTTTTCTATTTTCTGAGTTATTAATATAATTATAGAGTCAATCAAGTTGGTCAACCCATCTTTTTCGTTTTTGAGAATACTTTCTTACGTATAACTACTTCACCCAATGATGGGGGAATAACCTATCAAGTGCCCAAAATGCCCCCTAGTAGGTTTCTCAACCTCTGTGAATTATTTTGTGAAAAACTTTTCTTTTTATGCTAGATTCCAAATGGCAAAGAAAGACATTAGTAAACTAAAAATAAATCATATATTTTAGACCGAAGTACAGCTAAGTTACTGAGCCTGATAAATTACACAGACATTTTTGTGCTATTGATACATTGTCATTTCAAACTATGTATACATATAAAACTAAAAAAAAATAAAAATTGTTTTACATTCTCCACATGCAAAATTTGATGATGGCTGGAAACTTATGGCAAGTAGGAGAAGAGTACAAAGTCTTTATCTAGAAGAGCTAATTGTTTTTCTTTATACTTTTTTATTTAAAAATAATTGAAATTTAAGAACTTTTACAAAATTTGTAAGAATGCATATACTCATATAATATTATAATTGAAGTGTGATTCTGCATAATACTGGTCCACTAGAACACAGTCAAGACAGGTCACTTTATAAACACCAATTTTATATTCTTGGATACAGCAACATGAGTGCATATGCACTGCATTATTGCAACATTTGTATTGTTAATTAGAAATAGCTGAAAGCTCAAAAAATAAAGACAATAAATGTATATAGATGTATATTATTATTATTATAAGATTTAAACTAGTTAGACTAAACATAATGTCTTTTTGTGTTATAATCTGTTGTCATTCTAGAATGAAAAAAGCATAATTTATATTTATTTCTTTATTTTTTTTTATGATGGTTCCAAGATCAACCACCATACTGACCAAACCCTGAACAGAAATACAGTAGCAAAAATAGCAAGATATTTGATAATTATCTGGAGGTTATATAGATTTTGCATTTCATATCTGAATATTTTCTTATGTTTAGAAGTACTTTTAATCTTAAAATCAAAATTACTTTACATGTTGGACATTCATCATTCAAAAAAAAATACATGAACAAATCTTTACTTATAAAAATCTGATATTTTGTTAACAAAGCCTTACAAATAATCAGTGATGTCGAGAAACCCACTTGTTGAGAAGTTTATATACAAAAACGGCTCGTTTGGGTTGAGAAAATATTTTACATAGAAGAGCGAACAACGTTTTGACCTTCTTCGGCCATCGTCAGGCCGAATGTAAAATATTTTCTCAACCCAAACGAGCCGTTTTTGCATATAAATTTAAAAAGCCTTACAAAGTTTACAGACATTTGGTAATCTTGTGAAGACATGCACACTGTACTAAAAGTTATAGTATGAAAACTATAACAGGCACAAAATGGTTACAAGGTCTGTCCATGAGACTGAGTTACAAAAGTTAACCTACAGGGTCTGTCCATGAGACTGAGTTAGACAGTTAACCTACAGGGTCTGCCCATGAGACTGAGTTAGACAGTTAACCTACAGGGTCTGCCCATGAGACTGAGTTAGACAGTTAACCTACAGGGTCTGCCCATGAGACTGAGTTAGACAGTTAACCTACAGGGTCTGCCCACGAGACTGAGTTAGACAGTTAACCTACAAGGTCTGCCCACGAGACTGAGTTAGACAGTTAACCTACAGGGTCTGCCCACGAGACTGAGTTAGACAGTTAACCTACAGGGTCTGCCCATGAGACTGAGTTAGACAGTTAACCTACAGGGTCTGCCCACGAGACTGAGTTAGACAGTTAACCTACAAGGTCTGCCCACGAGACTGAGTTAGACAGTTAACCTACAGGGTCTGCCCACGAGACTGAGTTAGACAGTTAACCTACAGGGTCTGCCCACGAGACTGAGTTAGACAGTTAACCTACAAGGTCTGCCCACGAGACTGAGTTAGACAGTTAACCTACAGGGTCTGTCCACGAGACAGAGTTAGACAGTTAACCTACAAGGTCTGTCCACGAGACAGAGTTAGTCAGTTAACCTACAAGGTTGTCCACGAGACAGAGCTAGACAGTTAACCTACAAGGTCTGTCCACGAGACAGAGCTAGACAGTTAACCTACAAGGTCTGTCCACGAGACAGAGTTAGACAGTTAACCTACAAGGTCTGTCCACGAGACAGAGTTAGACAGTTAACCTACAGGGTCTGCCCACGAGACTGAGTTAGACAGTTAACCTACAGGGTCTGTCCACGAGACAGAGTTAGACAGTTAACCTACAAGGTCTGCCCACGAGACTGAGTTAGACAGTTAACCTACAAGGTCTGTCCACGAGACAGAGTTAGTTAACCTACAAGGTCTGCCCATTAGACTGAGTTAGTCAGTTAACCTACAAGGTTGTCCACGAGACAGAGCTAGACAATTAACCTACAAGGTCTGTCCACGAGACAGAGTTAGACAATTAACCTACAGGGTCTGACCATGAGACTGAGTTAGACAATTAACCTACAGGGTCTGACCATGAGACTGAGTTAGACAATTAACCTACAGGGTCTGACCATGAGACTGAGTTAGACAATTAACCTACAGGGTCTGACCATGAGACTGAGTTAGACAATTAACCTACAGGGTCTGACCATGAGACTGAGTTAGACAATTAACCTACAGGGTCTGACCATGAGACTGAGTTAGACAATTAACCTACAGGGTCTGACCATGAGACTGAGTTAGACAGTTAACCTGCAAGGTCTGTCCATGTGACTGAGCTATACAGTTAACCTACAGGGTCTGTCCATGTTACTGAGCTATACAGTTAACCTACAGGGTCTGTCCATGTGACTGAGTTATACAGTTAACCCACAAGGTTCTACTTGTGACTGAGTTATACAGTTAACCTACAGGGTCTGTCCATGTGACTGAGTTATACAGTTAACCCACAAGGTTCTACTTGTGACTGAGTTATACAGTTAACCTACAGGGTCTGTCCATGTGACTGAGCTATACAGTTAACCTACAGGGTCTGTCCATGTTACTGAGCTATACAGTTAACCTACAGGGTCTGTCCATGTTACTGAGCTATACAGTTAACCTACAGGGTCTGTCCATGTGACTGAGTTAGACAGTTAACCTACAAGGTCTGTCCATGTGACTGAGTTAGACAGTTAACCTACAAGGTTTGTCCATGTGACTGAGTTAGATAGTTAAATAGCCAGTAAAATTTATAAACTCATTTAGGTCTTGTAACTGCATTCTTATTTTTTAAAATCTGATTCATTGTTTAATTTTCATAATAGGACTTAAAACAGTGAAAGATGAGATAAAACTAGTTATGTAACAGCATGGATTATGAAAACAGTGCACATATACTGAATCAACTCTGTCAAAAAAAAACCACTAAAAATTAAATGATACTAATATTTCAACATTTTTCTTCTTTTTTATGAAATACGTTTTTACTTAACAAACTATGTTGTTAAATTAAATTTTATATACAGAAATGCAATGTTACACTTGGAATGGCATTTCTTCTTACCCATAATTATATTAATAGCTTAGAAAACAGAAAAGATAGGATGTTCTTAAATTCTACCTTGTCAGTATCACTAACACTCCCTCTTTGCTCAGTATTTTAATCCAACTTGTAAATGTTATTGAGTCAGAAATTCACTTCAGATTAATTAGTTTGTTTAGAAAATGTTAAACTTGTATTGCATTTATAATTTTTTAAGAATAGAAGTGTTTCCAATAAATTATATTCATTCAATACGTCTCACAAATAAAAAACATGTCAACATAATAACTTTTTTATCTTACACATGTAAACATATTAAAAAGTAGCAATTTTTGAAATTTCTGTGTTTACAAACAGTTAAAATTCAATGTTACATAACAATTATATATCAGTGGAATTAGCTGCTCAAGTGAGTCTTTAATCCCTTTACAAGATTGAAAACAATTCTGAAGTATGTGTTTCTACTGACAATAAAAGGACAGAATACACATATACAAAAAAGTAAAGAATACAACATGCACTTAAAGTCCTAAAATTATATAGTATGTTGCATACTAACCAGAGGAATAACAATATCTGCTAAGGCCTTGGCATAGATGTAGAGCTCTTCAGCATGAGGGAACTGTAGTGTGTACTGATTGTGCTGTAAATCATACTTTATACAGTCATAGATGTCTGGCACCTTACTGATGTCAAACTTTCCATTCTTTAGTTTAAAGTCTTTCTCCAATTTAGCCCATCTACGCTGCATTAAATCCCATGTTTCACCATGATAAAGAGGAGGTTCTAACAGGTATTAAAAAAAACAAACTTGCCAATTATACCAACTTCCTAACAACTGGTGTATTTTGTTTTTAAAACTACATAATAACTAAATTTACTTTCAGGATCTAAGAAAAAAATTAACAGATTTTTCTATAAAACCTTTCTAGACTGGATATCAATACTGACAAAGTCTAAACAGTCTCATTCTTACGTTGTAATGCATTACAATGTAACTGCAGAATAACTAATGAGTATTATTATATGCAGAGTCAATAAGGCTTTATCCACTGATACATGTTTCATAATGAAATTTTCTTAACGTCCATTTTAAATTACCAGCATGCTTTCCAACAAGTGAACTAAATTGAATCATCAGTAATGTGCCCCAGTCATTCAAAGAGTTTAGGAAAATCAACATGGCCAAAACTAAAAAAAAACAAAAAAACTTAAGCAGTGAAGAACAAATCCAAGTTATTCTTTTACATAATTAAAATTCAACTGCACATTACTCAAAAACCTAGTGTTTTGAAAGGTGCAGACCAATGGACATTGAGATTAAAACGAAATTAGAGGAAAGATGATGTCATTCAAAGAATATTAATATCAACTTCATTCCAAACACCTTCAGAAATAAACACAAAATTAAACAATATGTACAAAGATAGAACCAGTGAAAAAGAAATTCAAAGATGGTTACAAGAAGATGTAGTTCATGTGAAAGATTCAGAAAATAAGCCAAACATTTCACGTGTGACTGTGAACATGGCTGGCCAACATTAAATGATGATCACAAATTTGGAAAACAAATAAAACAAAGTATTGTGTAACTGTGAAATAAAATATAACCTATATGGAAACTTTAGGGCAGGTTTGTAGTAGAGTGTGAAAGTGCACAAACAGATGGTATGACTTCAGTTTTGTCTTCTATAAACTTACAAACTTTTCCATATTAAACATTTTAACATTTCCTACAAATTAAAACTTACCAGGCTGACAAGGATCTTCTCTCTTCTGTTTTATCAGAACATTAAATTTCTGGATCAAGTCATGAACATGCTGACAAGCTTGCACAGGATTCTTGATAAACTGCATGGCATTCTGAATGGACCTTGCATGAGTTGGGTTCAGCTTTAATGATAACAATGATATATTTTTTTTTGTACAGTCACATGCTATGATTAAACTTCACGTGACAGCACTGTACCTTAAAAAACAAGCACTTAACCATGGCTTTTCTCTTGCAGACTACAATCCAGAAATTGAAAAAAACAAACAATATTTTATCTGATTTTGATTTTTAGTTTAAAATGTAAACTACACCATTTCATACACGTACAAGTTTTAAAAAATGTCCTTTTCCGAGCATACAACTAATGATGTGTAACAGTTACCTATTTCAAAGATAGGTATCAGGACAGATATGAAATCAGAGTTCTAATAAAATACTGTAAACTTAGTTTAATATAATAAGCAATATTTTTAATGTTTAATTTGGATATTAGCAAGAAAGCACATTGGAATATGAGTGACTGAGAGATTTGCAAAGTTTCCAAAAGTAAGACTGAATTATAAATATGAGAAGCAGTGAAGCTTCAAGTCAGTTTTCAGTTAGTAGAGTGTTAGTTATTCAGTGAAATTTAGTTTCAGTGTTCTTCTTGGACTAGTGTTACTTACTGCATATATTCAGTTACTTGATAAATCAGTCATGAAATTGCACATGTATGTTTATTTCTACATTAGTCATAATAAAAAAAGTGTGTACATTTCTGATAAATTTAAAACTGAAAATGTTATCTGTAAACTAAGAACACAAAAATTAGCAGTCTCTAAAGAAACTGATTTGTTATCATTAATTTAAAAGAGCCTGACCAGTGAAAGCACAATGTTAAAACGTTCTTAGATGAACATATTTTACACAAGTTTTGTTGCAGGAAAGTGGTGACTAACTTAATTCACCTTTGCATTACTGATGATAAAAATGTATCTGAAATTATCATTACCCACTTTATCACAAAAATAGACAATACTACAACGCATGTTCATTTTTCAATTAAAGCTGTTTGTAAATAGTAAAGTCTTCAAAATACACATGTACACAAAGATGAAAAACAAACAACTAAATGTTATTATTTCCTTCCATCATAGAATTAACAATATAAATCTATCCATGTGTAAGTGTGTACATGCACACAAGTTGCTCTGAAACCTCGAGATCATGGATATTTAATTCATTTAAATATTTAGGTTTCACATTACTTTAGAAAACATATCTTCCTTGATACTATTAGCTCAGCCCTTACATTTCTTTAAATGTTATATAATAAATTTATTACATGGTTAATTTGTCGTCTAAAACTAGTAGTTATTCCTTAAAATATATTCTATTTATTTGTGTACTGAAATAAAATCATAACATTAAAATTATTAAACTTTTATGAGAGAGTGAAACTGGAGACAGTTTTAGTGTATTCATTTCTATAATTTGCTATCCAATTCATGATATACACTAATACATGAGAATAAAGCTCAGGAATTAAACTGACAATATGTATGCTATTCATGCTGTTAAAATACCGATGGTAATTTTTCCAAACATTCACTAAAACATTCAATATTGTGAAAATAATATCCAAAACTCACTATCAACTTGTTATATTAAGCATACATTACACTAATCACCAATTAAATTTGCAATGCATCCAAGCTAAATCATTTAACAGTTTAAAAACAAAAATATATAATGCACTTTTTAATTTTTATTTAAAGAAATACCACATGTAAGGTATTACACAACTTAACAAAATTAAGTCATAAAAACAAGAAAACCTTTCATACAAAAAACAGAGGTCAGTTGTGGCCAAAGGTTAAATGACATACCCGTTCATAGTCTTCTTCAGTAAATTCATCATCCACTTGCAATGCTTCATGTAACCTTTGTTTCACCCTTTTAGCAATAAGTTAACAACAATATACAAGAACAAATACAATATAACAAGAAATTGACTATTTTTAACTGAATCAAATCATAACTAAATATTTATAAACATATCTAAATTTCAATATCAGAAGTTGGAATTGTAGATTTATATTAGCTTGGAAACAGTATATCCAAAGTATAAAGCAACTCAAAACAAAATAACTGAACTCACGTAATTAAAAAATATAACAAATAATGGTAATCCTTGAAGCAAAATAACCTGAAGTTTACACAATATATTTTGGACAAAGTATTTGTTTTAATTATCCTACTGCACCAATAGCCTCAAGTGATAAGATGCAACCATCTATGCTAATGTAAAGTGGAATTATTAAGAGAACTCTCAATCAGTTCATAAAAACATAATCATAATGAGTAAAAAGTACCACAAATACTTTGAATTGTGTGTTATTATGATTATAATACATGTATTCTGAGTTGAACAACACTTTGTGAAAATAAACACTTTATGAAAAAATAGCTTCCAGAGTTAAATAATTAGTACAACTGCAGCTAACATAAATAAACCTCATCATTACAAACACATAGAATAATATTTATCTCCATAAATGTATATAAAATTACACATACAGGCTTGTCACTGTTACAACCATAACTGCACTATTTTTCTAATAGTAGTTTTATTAATGACGGACAGGTCTTACTGACCAACCTTGATCCCATGCCAGTTTTTTTTCTTTTCTTTTCATAACCGTAAACCCACATGTTGGACTACTTGCAATAAGTCCACTAAATGGAATTACATACCAGAATTTAGCATTATAAGTACATACACACAGAATATGGAAAAGTAGTCCTACATATCTTTATGCCTAAATTTATTTAAAGCATTGCTCAAAGTGCCTTTTTTTATATTTATGTTAAATATCAATGCAAGCATTACACAATGGACTAAAAGTATGAGATATACTCACACTTCAAGTACATCAAATATGCTACAAAAATAGTCTTACTCCATGACTTACATTTCATGGCATTCAGTACACCATGTATATGTAATACAAAATTTTTATATTCAAATAACTGCAAGAACTGTGCAACCTTTTCAGAATATTTATTAAAATATTCAACAAAATAACAACAAAAGTAAACAACCAAATATCTACTCATAAAAGACAGTTTATTGCTGCAGCCTCCAGGTAGTGAAAGATAAGCAGTTCAGTATTTTTATTGTGAATTAGCAATAAGAAAGAACTGAAGAAAATTAAAACAATCTAATTACTATGTACAGGAACTGACAAGATGTATTAAAACAATCTAATTACTATGTACAGGAACTGACAAGATGTATTACAACAAACAAATTACTATGTACAGGAACTGACAAGATGTATTACAACAAACAAATTACTATGTACAGGAACTGACAAGATGTATTACAACAATCAAATTACTATGTACAGGAACTGACAAGATGTATTACAACAATCAAATTACTATGTACAGGAACTGACAAGATGTATTACAACAATCAAATTACTATGTACAGGAACTGACAAGATGTATTACAACAATCAAATTACTATGTACAGGAACTGACAAGATGTATTACAACAATCAAATTACTATGTACAGGAACTGACAAGATGTATTACAACAATCAAATTACTATGTACAGGAACTGACAAGATGTATTAAAACAATCAAATTACTATGTACAGGAACTGACAAGATGTATTAAAACAATCAAATTACTATGTACAGGAACTGACAAGATGTATTAAAACAATCAAATTACTATGTACAGGAACTGACAAGATGTATTAAAACAATCTAATTACTATGTACAGGAACTGACAAGATGTATTAAAACAATCAAATTACTATGTACAGGAACTGACAAGATGTATTAAAACAATCTAATTACTATGTACAGGAACTGACAAGATGTATTAAAACAATCAAATTACTATGTACAGGAACTGACAAGATGTATTAAAACAATCAAATTACTATGTACAGGAACTGACAAGATGTATTAAAACAATCTAATTACTATGTACATGAACTGACAAGATGTATTAAAACAATCAAATTACTATGTACATGAACTGACAAGATGTATTAAAACAATCTAATTACTATGTACAGGAACTGACAAGATGTATTAAAACAATCTAATTACTATGTACAGGAACTGACAAGATGTATTAAAACAATCTAATTACTATGTACAGGAACTGACAAGATGTATTAAAACAATCAAATTACTATGTACAGGAACTGACAAGATGTATTAAAACAATCAAATTACTATGTACAGGAACTGACAAGATGTATTAAAACAATCAAATTACTATGTACAGGAACTGACAAGATGTATTAAAACAATCTAATTACTACGTACAGGAACTGACAAGATGTATTAAAACAATCTAATTACTACGTACAGGAACTGACAAGATGTATTAAAACAATCTAATTACTACGTACAGGAACTGACAAGATGTATTAAAACAATCTAATTACTACGTACAGGAACTGACAAGATGTATTAAAACAATCTAATTACTATGTACAGGAACTGACAAGATGTATTAAAACAATCTAATTACTATGTACAGGAACTGACAAGATGTATTAAAACAATCTAATTACTATGTACAGGAACTGACAAGATGTATTAAAACAATCTAATTACTATGTACAGGAACTGACAAGATGTATTACAACAATCAAATTACTATGTACAGGAACTGACAAGATGTATTACAACAATCAAATTACTATGTACAGGAACTGACAAGATGTATTAAAACAATCAAATTACTATGTACATGAACTGACAAGATGTATTAAAACAATCAAATTACTATGTACATGAACTGACAAGATGTATTAAAACAATCAAATTACTATGTACAGGAACTGACAAGATGTATTAAAACAATCAAATTACTATGTACAGGAACTGACAAGATGTATTAAAACAATCAAATTACTATGTACAGGAACTGACAAGATGTATTAAAACAATCAAATTACTATGTACAGGAACTGACAAGATGTATTAAAACAATCTAATTACTATGTACAGGAACTGACAAGATGTATTAAAACAATCTAATTACTATGTACAGGAACTGACAAGATGTATTAAAACAATCTAATTACTATGTACAGGAACTGACAAGATGTATTAAAACAATCTAATTACTATGTACAGGAACTGACAAGATGTATTAAAACAATCTAATTACTATGTACAGGAACTGACAAGATGTATTAAAACGATCAAATTACTATGTACAGGAACTGACAAGATGTATTAAAACGATCAAATTACTATGTACAGGAACTGACAAGATGTATTAAAACGATCAAATTACTATGTACAGGAACTGACAAGATGTATTAAAACGATCAAATTACTATGTACATGAACTGACAAGATGTATTAAAACGATCAAATTACTATGTACATGAACTGACAAGATGTATTAAAACGATCAAATTACTATGTACATGAACTGACAAGATGTATTAAAACGATCAAATTACTATGTACATGAACTGACAAGATGTATTAAAACGATCAAATTACTATGTACATGAACTGACAAGATGTATTAAAACGATCAAATTACTATGTACATGAACTGACAAGATGTATTAAAACGATCAAATTACTATGTACATGAACTGACAAGATGTATTAAAACGATCAAATTACTATGTACATGAACTGACAAGATGTATTAAAACGATCAAATTACTATGTACATGAACTGACAAGATGTATTAAAACGATCAAATTACTATGTACATGAACTGACAAGATGTATTAAAACGATCAAATTACTATGTACATGAACTGACAAGATGTATTAAAACGATCAAATTACTATGTACATGAACTGACAAGATGTATTAAAACGATCAAATTACTATGTACATGAACTGACAAGATGTATTAAAGCGATCAAATTACTATGTACATGAACTGACAAGATGTATTAAAGCGATCAAATTACTATGTACATGAACTGACAAGATGTATTAAAGCGATCAAATTACTATGTACATGAACTGACAAGATGTATTAAAGCGATCAAATTACTATGTACATGAACTGACAAGATGTATTAAAGCGATCAAATTACTATGTACATGAACTGACAAGATGTATTAAAGCGATCAAATTACTATGTACATGAACTGACAAGATGTATTAAAGCGATCAAATTACTATGTACATGAACTGACAAGATGTATTAAAGCGATCAAATTACTATGTACATGAACTGACAAGATGTATTAAAGCGATCAAATTACTATGTACATGAACTGACAAGATGTATTAAAACGATCAAATTACTATGTACATGAACTGACAAGATGTATTAAAACGATCAAATTACTATGTACATGAACTGACAAGATGTATTAAAACGATCAAATTACTATGTACATGAACTGACAAGATGTATTAAAACGATCAAATTACTATGTACATGAACTGACAAGATGTATTAAAACGATCAAATTACTATGTACATGAACTGACAAGATGTATTAAAACGATCAAATTACTATGTACATGAACTGACAAGATGTATTAAAACGATCAAATTACTATGTACATGAACTGACAAGATGTATTAAAACGATCAAATTACTATGTACATGAACTGACAAGATGTATTAAAACAATCAAATTACTATGTACAGGAACTGACAAGATGTATTAAAACAATCAAATTACTATGTACAGGAACTGACAAGATGTATTAAAACAATCAAATTACTATGTACAGGAACTGACAAGATGTATTAAAACAATCAAATTACTATGTACAGGAACTGACAAGATGTATTAAAACAATCAAATTACTATGTACAGGAACTGACAAGATGTATTAAAACAATCTAATTACTATGTACAGGAACTGACAAGATGTATTAAAACAATCTAATTACTATGTACAGGAACTGACAAGATGTATTAAAACAATCTAATTACTATGTACAGGAACTGACAAGATGTATTAAAACAATCTAATTACTATGTACAGGAACTGACAAGATGTATTAAAACAATCTAATTACTATGTACAGGAACTGACAAGATGTATTAAAACAATCTAATTACTATGTACAGGAACTGACAAGATGTATTAAAACAATCAAATTACTATGTACAGGAACTGACAAGATGTATTAAAACAATCAAATTACTATGTACATGAACTGACAAGATGTATTAAAACAATCAAATTACTATGTACATGAACTGACAAGATGTATTAAAACAATCTAATTACTATGTACATGAACTGACAAGATGTATTAAAACAATCTAATTACTATGTACATGAACTGACAAGATGTATTAAAACAATCTAATTACTATGTACATGAACTGACAAGATGTATTAAAACAATCAAATTACTATGTACATGAACTGACAAGATGTATTAAAACAATCAAATTACTATGTACAGGAACTGACAAGATGTATTAAAACAATCAAATTACTATGTACAGGAACTGACAAGATGTATTAAAACAATCAAATTACTATGTACAGGAACTGACAAGATGTATTAAAACAATCAAATTACTATGTACAGGAACTGACAAGATGTATTAAAACAATCAAATTACTATGTACAGGAACTGACAAGATGTATTAAAACAATCTAATTACTATGTACAGGAACTGACAAGATGTATTAAAACAATCTAATTACTATGTACAGGAACTGACAAGATGTATTAAAACAATCTAATTACTATGTACAGGAACTGACAAGATGTATTAAAACAATCTAATTACTATGTACAGGAACTGACAAGATGTATTAAAACAATCTAATTACTATGTACAGGAACTGACAAGATGTATTAAAACAATCTAATTACTATGTACAGGAACTGACAAGATGTATTAAAACAATCTAATTACTATGTACAGGAACTGACAAGATGTATTAAAACAATCTAATTACTATGTACAGGAACTGACAAGATGTATTAAAACAATCAAATTACTATGTACATGAACTGACAAGATGTATTAAAACAATCAAATTACTATGTACATGAACTGACAAGATGTATTAAAACAATCAAATTACTATGTACATGAACTGACAAGATGTATTAAAACAATCAAATTACTATGTACATGAACTGACAAGATGTATTAAAACAATCAAATTACTATGTACATGAACTGACAAGATGTATTAAAACAATCTAATTACTATGTACATGAACTGACAAGATGTATTAAAACAATCTAATTACTATGTACATGAACTGACAAGATGTATTAAAACAATCTAATTACTATGTACATGAACTGACAAGATGTATTAAAACAATCAAATTACTATGTACAGGAACTGACAAGATGTATTAAAACAATCAAATTACTATGTACAGGAACTGACAAGATGCATTAAAACAATCAAATTACTATGTACAGGAACTGACAAGATGCATTAAAACAATCAAATTACTATGTACAGGAACTGACAAGATGGATTAAAACAATCAAATTACTATGTACAGGAACTGACAAGATGCATTAAAACAATCAAATTACTATGTACAGGAACTGACAAGATGTATTAAAACAATCTAATTACTATGTACAGGAACTGACAAGATGTATTAAAACAATCTAATTACTATGTACAGGAACTGACAAGATGTATTAAAACAATCTAATTACTATGTACAGGAACTGACAAGATGTATTAAAACAATCTAATTACTATGTACAGGAACTGACAAGATGTATTAAGATAATGAAATCTGAGTTGGCATGCTAGTCAACAAAAGATATCTATAATTTCAGTTTAACTGATTTACTAATAATTATTGACACTTAAAGCCTTTTAAATGTTCATATAGCTCATTTGTTACTGGTCTCATAAACAGAAATTTGTATTCTTAAAAACTAAACAGCAAATGTTAATCTAAGCTCCCAGTTAATAGTTAGAAACTGTGTGTTTTCTTATAGCAAAGCCACACTACTGGGCTATCTGTTGATCCACCAAAAGGAATCAAACCCCTGATTTTAGCATTGTAAATCTGAAGACTTACTGCTGTAACAGCAGGGGGTGGTTAGAAATAAATTAGAATTAGTCCTTATGATGTTATAATTTATAGTTCAATCACAGATAATGTTATTTTCAAAAACATTTTCTGCAATTTATTTTAATATGAAGTATTTTTGTAGGATAAATAGATACTTGATTTAATTATAAATATGCATGTAACACTGAAAGTGGTCATGAAGTGTACTCATCATCAGAATGAAAACAAATGTTTAACTTCGATGTAACAGTTAGGTAATATGTATGATATCACACAATAATATGGCTAATAATAATTAAAACATATTATTCTTTACTTGAGCAATACAGTTTTCCAATAGTATAAGTAATGGTAGCATTTCAATAACATTTATCTGTTGTTTGCTGTTGTCACTCAATATGAAATCTTTCTGGGTTGCAGGGTTACATTATAAAAATTTTGTTCAAACACTTAACTGTATCAATGAGATTCCATTTCTTATGGTGTGTGTTGGCCTAAAACTGAAACATGATCTATTACTAGATAAGAATGATAGAAACATTTCAATTAAATGTGTTATCAGTATACTGAGATTAATAATGATTTCTAGCAAATCTTTTTAAAACGTTCATTTATTACAACTTTAGTAGTGAATGGGCTGATTCAATTAACATAAAACTTTCTCTTACATCAACAAAATTCCTAATATGCCTTTTTCAAGGGACTCGTGTTTTAAAAACACAAGTAACACAAACTCACAAATATATAGGCTTGATTGAAATGTATTATGCTTTTTCATGGTCAAACATTATTCAATGATAAAAAATGTACTGTCATTAAGTGAAATATAGATGACGTATCAACATCTGAGGTTTAAACTTTCAGTAATTGTTCTATTCAGTCCATACAATACTAAAATAATTATCATGTTTCTTACAATATTTTATTACTGTTATTATTTACAAAAACCTTTGATAAGAAATGAACTTAAAATTTAATTTTAAAAAAAAATAGAAAAATAGTAGTGTTTTTATATTTCAATAATCACTGCATCCAGCCAGAACTGCATAAAATAAAGATCTGGTTTATAGAAAAACAACTTTCCTGTGGGTGTAAATAAGAAAAATAAAATAAAAATTCAACAACAATTCAATATATGAACACAATATACAGTTGCAAACAGTCCAGAGGAAGGAAATCATGATGTTCTAAAGTGATTTTTACTCTAACTCATTTCTTTTTTCTTATGCTTTTCCTCTTTATATAAAAACCTAATGCACAGAAAGTTTCTTAACTATTTTTTGGCAGAAAAACAAACAAACAAAGTTTTAGTTTTGAAAAGTTTTCACTGTTAACTGAAAAATCGAAACCATATTAAAAAGAGAAAAAAACTACT
The DNA here is from genome assembly GCF_004210375.1 of Tachypleus tridentatus. Taxonomy (NCBI): domain Eukaryota; kingdom Metazoa; phylum Arthropoda; class Merostomata; order Xiphosura; family Limulidae; genus Tachypleus; species Tachypleus tridentatus. The sequence goes on from NC_134828.1 coordinate 104,798,285, forward strand.
TCAACTAATTTTGTTATCTTACGTAATGTTTTAGCTTATACATTTTACAAGAATCTTTAAATATCACAGGTTACAAAATGATTCAAAGTTACATTAACTGAAAAGCAGATAAGTGGTCTTATATTTTTTCCCTTACTCTCATTTAAAATTAGTTTTGTAACCTGTGAAACTCAAAAATCATTGAAAAAAAAAACAAGCTGAAACATCAGGAATAATCAAAGTTTCTCTAGTTTGTTGTTAAAATATACAAAATTTTCCTCACTTCTTTTATCTACTTTAGTGTAGTCAGTGCACATAACAGGTAAACAAATTAATTTATAGTGTGTATTTTCATGAATTAGGGTTAACTTACCAGTTAACATAATGTCAGTTAACATGTTACATAAAAATAAAGTTTATTATCATTCAAATATTTATACTGAGTAGAAATCAGTAAACATAAACAAATATACACTTTAATAATTATGTACCAATAACCATTTTGAAAAATCAATGGGAGATAAAACTAAAACTTACATGATCTGGTATTTGCTGGAGTCACAATCATTGTCAAGAAGCCCATTAGTATTTGCACTCTTCACCATCTGCACCAAGATAGGTGTAAGTTCCCCTTCCAATGCAAGTAATCCCTAAAACATGGACCACTGTCACTAAGTATTAGGTTTTAATTTAATTCAAAATAAATATTTGAGGTTTCACCTCATTAAATATTACTCAATAAACTCATGGACTAATGTAATTATTATATGAAAAGTCACATTATACTGATTAAGCCTGACAGACGTATCATTTAAACATCTGGCTTTAATTCCATTACTAGCAGTCAATGAAATATGAACCAACATATATTATATTACAGTACAGGTAACTTCTGTACTATGAACCAATAAAGAAATCTGGTTCTGACTTTATTATCAGCAATCCTTGAAATGTGAACAAACGAAAATGTTACAATACAGGTAGCTTCTATATTATGAATCTATATATATATTAAAATTCCAGTTTTTGTAGCCTATAAAATATGAACAAGTGTAGTAATACTTTATGAAACACAATCAAATGACAAATTTTCACACCAGAATCATAAATTCAACAATTCACTTACAGTATGTTATTATTCAATAGTAAGCATATGGTATGTATATTAAAAAAAAAACTTGTTTCATTAAACTCCTCCTGTGATTTGCTAAACATAACTTGGGGGACCTCCATGTAAAGAAACAGCTGCCCAAGTTAAATTGGGAAAATCATTTACTACCAAATTTAATTATTTGCCTGAATTTATTTGTATATTATTACATACTACAATCAGTGCTTGCTAGATGATAAATGCTATTGCATTTATAGTTTATATATATATTATACACACATACACACACACTTTTTATTAAAATGCTCATTTTGTTCATAAGGTCCAAACTGTTAGTCACAAGCAAAAGTCTTGGATTTAAAGCCTCATCAAGTGAAGATTCTTTAGAGTTTTTATTTATTATTATTAGTAGTTCATAATGTTCAGAACAAGATCTTACACAATTTGTAAAATCCAGAATAACATGATAGTTTAACTCAGGGCTTTCAATTATTTATTAACATTCGATTACAAAAACTGGTTGTCACAGTTGTTACAGTACTCAACTACCATGTGAAAAGCACATATTCAAACTCCAGTTGAGTCAGAACTTCATGTTATTTTTTTTAATACTTATTTTTCTAAGTATTTATTATCAAATTTATGGTAAATCTCTTTGAATATTAAGAGAAATAAAATACCATTACAAATTAAATCAGGAATCATATAATATTACATTTAAACACCAATGTCTGTTTATGTAAAAAACAAAAATCTCTTCAACCCAACAGATGACAATAAAATACATTACAATGTTTTTAACTTAAGTAAAAGACTTAAAAAACGTAATCAATTTTATAAATATTTTTTCATGAGGTTATACCTTTGACTATTTTCTCTTCACCCTCAAAGTTTTTGCTTTTGTCAACTCAATTTCTGAATTGCAGAGTTAGGCATCTGACTGTGTAGGAATATTTCTTTGATAACAAATTTTTTCATATGATTCAATTTTTATCAAGAAACAGATTTAGAACATAACAAAAATATACAATCATGGACTATTTACTACAGGAGATGACCAAAGAAGAAAAATTTGCTTTTCATAAAATACTAGAAAAATTATAAACATTTATACATATGGTGTAACTATAACTGATTTAAAAAAACATGCTCATAAAACATTTATTTATATTTACTTTTAAGAAAAACTAATCAGCATTTACCATGAAGACTGACAGTGTATCATTACCAACAGAGACCATTCACATTTTTACTGTAGTGTGTGTTTTTCGTATAGCAAAGCCACAAAGGGCTATCTGCTCAGCCCACCGAGGGGAATCGAACCCCTGATTTTAGCATTGTAAATCCGGAAACATACCGCTGTACTAGCGGGGAGCTTTACTGTAGTGACATATATTATTATAATTCAAATTTTTAACAGTTACCAAGTAAATTTTGTGCAGAAATATAATGACAAATTCCAAGAGAATACAAATTTGATAATAATAATTAGTAATTTATAAAAATTAATTACGATCACAAAATAACTTTTGTTTCACTAATTCTCTCATTGCTAATTCAGTGGATTACACCAACCAAGTGATCCCAGTAAACATTATATACCTTTTCTGTACAAAAAAAATCTGCATTTTTAAAGGTATATATTCACTAAAAATTTGTTATGAATATATGGAGTCAATGTTGACTGTTCATAGTCTAACCTTAACAGCATAAAAAGTTTCCTGTTATTACACTGTTGTTACTTTTATAATAATAAATAAATATTACACACTATAAACAAGAAATAAAGTACTGACCTGGGTCATGATCTTTTAATGTTAACCATTGATGACACTGAACCTTTCTTTTTTATACTAATGGTGGTTCTGTACTAAATTTTTATTTATATCAATAATGCACTAAATAATGCAGAATTATCACATGTGAAAAGATAACATCCAATAATTATTACAGTTTTTCTGGTTTTCTAGCTATGTGACAAAAGACTTGAAAAATTCATCTAAATGGATTTCCTGTTGGAATAATGCTTGAACTGAAAGTCAAATTGACAATTTTCTGTTTAGAAAACAATGTAATATAAAACATCATCTGATAGAGTAAAACTTTGGCTTTCTATTGGTTTTAAATAATAAAGTATTGACTTTCAGAGAAAACTATTGAAAACATTTTAAAGAGAGAATTTGACAAAGGAGCGTAGCAAGAGTGGTCTGATTTTCTATTTAAAGGCTCTGTATCCAAATAAGATTGAAAGCTATAAAAATTATGCTTAGTCTGAGCAATGACTACATCATATTGAGTAATTTACAAAAAATGTAAACTTGTTGGAGGGGTGGTAAGTATTACAGAAGAGAGGATATTTAGAGTGAAAAGGTTATAGTTCTCATACTAGGGAAAATTCAAGATTCTTTTCCTGGCCTTATAAAATTAAGAACTTAAAACTCATATACTATTAAAATATGGATTATTAGCTCCATTCTTATATTTATTGATATATCATGAAAAACGTAATTTAATTAAAACTTGAATGTAACTCACTAAAACCTCGTGACAGGCACAGAAAACAATGCATGTGGATAGAGGGTTAAATAAGGCGTCACAATATTTTATTCATCAATATACCTAAAATTTTGTTTTTTAGATTTAATTTTATACTTTTTTTATTGTCATATTTTTTATGTACACCACATATTTCAGGTAACTTTCTTCTTTACTGCATGAGCACTTGTAAAAACATCAAACTTAATTTATAAGTTTGTAAAATTAATTTTTCATTAGTAACAAAATATTGACAATTAATCAAATATTTTAACATCAACTTTTGTTTTGATAAAAAAAATGTTTATTCATTTGTAAAACTACACATCTTCAGTTACAAACAGCTTTCTTTGTAGCTAACTTGTGTCTCACCCCTGGCACGCAAATACCTTTGTTTCTTGCCTTAAATATGTGCTTTTGTTAATAAGTATATGTTCGACATATTTTTAAAATACAAATACCTAAAAATATCTAAGTGTAGACTTGATGATATATTAACTTACCCAACATCAATACTCACTGAACAACACACAATTTACTTGCTGTCATAAAAAATTAATGTTTAATTTTGTACACTTGATTTAAAACAAAATTTTCTTGTAAAAAGTACATATTGTGCTTTTGACCTGAAGTGGATAAATAGAAATATCAATTTTTTTTAAAAAAATGATCATTAAGGAAGTCTAGATAAATTTGGAAACATAAGCCAGATAAAACCAACTATAATGATTTGGGTCACATCAGACTGGTAGACTTTAGTGTTATCAACTAATTTTTAATATAAGATATTTAAACTAAACCCAGTTTATCAGCTCATAAGTTACTGAAATATTTCACAGTATCACACAGTCGTCATACGACTTCAAATAATTTTTCTACCATACAAACCAGCTTTCATGTATTCTTAAAAATAAATGTACAAAGGCTACTAAACATTTGATTCAGTGTTCCATTTACCTATCGGTAAGATGACAGTTGGTCTTCTTGGAAAAGCTTCTCTTCTTTGATGTAAATATTTGAACACTAATCTAATTGTTAAATGGGTATGATGTAAAAACATAGTCCAAATATTTCCAATGTAACAGCTGAAACTTTTGACACCAAAATTAAATAGTTTTTTTTATTTTTGTTTCTTTTTAAAGTTTTTTTCAAATTCAGTAAAACATCTGATAACTGAAAGAAATGATATGCATTCGTTTACAGAACAAATCTGAATATAAGTATTCAAAATTATTAAACTGAATAAGGCCAAAAACATGTTTTACTTACAAAATCAAAAGGAAATGGCTCATTTGAACAAAGTTAACAACCAACATTACCCCAAAAAGTTGTTTTTATCTGAATACATACATAACTAGAATAACTATAACTTGGAAAACATACCATACTGGCAAATTTGTACACAATAACTAAACATGACTTTTTTAAGTGCATGCATTTTCTAACAGCAAAGTCACATCGAGCTATCTACTGAGCCCACAGAGGGGAATCGAACCCCTAATTTTAGCATTGTAAATCCATAGACTTATTGCTGTAGTAGCAGGGACACTTTTTTAAGTAATAAAAATGTTACTGTTTTATATAAAAACTGTGCATTTTGCTCGATGCTCTAATTACATTAGCTGTCCATGACTTGTTTGATGTGTTAGTTACAAACATACTGCTTCTGTCGTACATGATGAATTACTGTTTGTCTCATTAAATGAGTTAAATTTAAAGTTCTTTTCTTTTGGCTTTATTAATCTTATTTATGATTCGTTAATTGAATTTACTGTGTATATCTTATGTTTTACAGTTCACCTTACACAGAAAAATTTCGGTTCTGCATTATATTCGTTGATAATAATAAAACTTTAGTAGAAAGATTAATTTTTATTTTAATAATGGAAAATTTTAAAGCAAAAAAAACACCTTTCCGATTCATTATACTAACAGTTTTTAACACAATAATATCAAGTATTAGCATCTTGTCAGAAACACTTACTTTTGCAAAAGCAGCTGCTGTCATTTGTACTCGACCCTCATCAGAAGCATAGATTTTCAAGTCATGTCTGTAGGTGCTGTGTAGTCTCAGCAGACCTAAGCCTTGAGTCCCAGCATATTCACCTATTGACAGTTTAATCAGTTGTTTCTCAACATAAAAAAAAAAGCATCTCAAGCACTAAGGTTAAGTAATAAATACCAAATTATGAAAAACATGTATGCATGCACACTAAAAACATATATTTCTTTACACAATTTTTTGCAACTATCTGAATTAAAGTACCAAAAATATAATATTTGCTTATGGTTCCCTTGCTAACAAATGTATTTGACACAATTTAAAGAGGGAAATTTTACTACAACTGGTGGAGTGTTCTGAAAACACTAGCTCTTTAATTTATATACTTATACAAAATTATTAATTTCATACTAATAAGACAGAATCCATGCTCATTTTATTGCAATGATTTTAGATAAAGTTTCACTTGATATAAAACTCAGAAAATGTTTCAATTACGAGCATTTTCTGTCTTGAATTTCATAAATATTGATATACACCTATCTTTTTAACATAATAATGCTGGCATCAACAGAAAATAAATTTCAAAGTATTATTATTCATTTGATTAACATGTATGTTATAGTTTCTACATTTCATGAGAAGTAATACAGATTTCTACCATTGATACACATTTTTAATACAATAAAATTTCTGTACTTGATGTATTCTCATCAAATTATTAACGACTGTTTTGTGAACATCTGTTTCGTACTTTACAACAAACATTTACTGATACAAATGCAAAGATCTCTATTTGCATATTTGTCCAATAGAGCTTATGCTCTTCACTTATGATTTCAAATGCTAGCATTCTTCCAATAATTCTCAAATATCAATTTTCTTAAAACTGAAATAAGAACAAAAATGCTCTCTCGAGCCACACCTACAACTATTACCACAGAACAATCAAATGATAAAAGTTATGGTGGAAAAACATAGTTTGCATGATTTAGTATGTTATTACTATCCCCACTGCAAGTTAAATATATCTAGTGGTTAAAAACAATGCTTTAAACAGTTCATTCTGGTGTCATCACAATATGACAAAAAAAATTGTAAATAGTGTTACCCATACTCCATTTGTAAAAATAATTATACTCTGTTCAAACCTTATTGTTTATATATTTGTTTACTGAATTTCTTGCAAAGCTACACAAGAGTTGTTTACACCAGTCATCTCTGGTTTTGAAGTGATAGACTAGCAGAAAAGCAGCTAGTCAACATTACCCACCACCTACCTTTGGTTATTCTTTTACCAATAAATAGTGGTATTGACCATCCCATTATAAAGTCCCTATAGTTGAAAAAATGAGAATGTTTAGTGACATGGTTCAATTCAAACTTTACACAGGACAACGTGTTTACTATGGTGATTGTTGTTATACTGTTCTTTGTGATAAATGTTGTAAATATTTTGCTCTATGTCACCTACTCTTGCTGTCCATATTTTGCTTCACATGTTAATGTTCATACATATTTTCTTGCTATATCAATTTTATATTGTGTTAATTACAACTACTATGTATCTCTTTGTGATACAATCTGTTTAATATCTGTATTTTTCTAACATTCAAATAATTGATTCTTATAGTAACCATTACCTATGATGTGACATTGAATGTAATAAGTTTATTACACATTCTTGTTTAACATGTTAATAATTAAGTTACTCTCTCAGTTCTTTGTAATGTAAACTGCAAATACTGTCACAATCTTAAGTGTTCTGTTAATAATACATAATAACCCCTTTTTTTTTCTCCTTTTGTAGCTGGGTTATTTAAATTTAATGTGGACTTTTCTCTTCAGTTTACAAACTACTAGTATATCTCATATTGCTTATTGAGTCTATATGAATTTCCAATTTCATGTATACACATTTTGTGATTTGCTGTCATTAAGATTTAAAATATAAACTAGAATTTTCCAACATATGCAAAATAATAAAATTAGTTACAGTTTACAAATCTTTTATAACTTATAAATTTGAATGAAGAAATTGAGAAGTTTAGTGTTCCCTATTTCCAAATCTAGACAATAAGTAAACTCCCAAACATTTACTGATGTAAAAGACATCCTACATCTTCAATGAAAAAAAACCCCAAAAAACCTTTCACTATTTTTTATCTGTCTTTAATTGTTTATTGAAAGCAAAGTAGCATAAGTATATAAATAAACACAATACCTCTATAGTTGAGGTATGGCACTGGGCATAAAACATTTGAAATGTTGTTTCAAGCATTAGTAATTCTAAGCATAACAGTTAGCAAAATAATCATTCTATAGTTTAACTCTTTCCAGACTGAAATAATTCACTGGTACTAGAGAACAGTTGCAATCTCATATTAAAGATGTGTGTTATAAATAAGGCAATAGCATCCTCTTAGCAAAGTCTAATACACTGAACTATAGTATCCTTTTATTACAGATACAAATGTAATTAAAAAAACAACAACTTAATAACAAAGCATCTATCAAAGTAATCAAGAATATTATTTCGTATTTTATGTCATATAATTTGGGTATTTAATTCTTCCTTACATTTTGCTGTCAAAAAACGTGTGTTAAAAACAGTAAAAAATAAAGTTTGCAAGTCAGATAGTAGTAAGACTACTTATGAGTTTTCCTATACAAAATATATCTTGAAACGGCTAACTGAAGTGTTCACCTCTTTTTCTGAAGTATTTAATTTAGCCAACGTTATAATGATAAAAACATCAACTAGCTACATGATTCACATAAGACTGCCCAAAACATCAACTGTTAACAAGTTTTTTAAGTAAACACAAGTACTTTCTGTGCACTGTAGAATTAATGTAAATATATATATATTCACTGAGCATTCCACAAGTAGAATGCTTTTGAACTATAAATTTTGACTGAAGTTAAAGGTTTGTTTGGTTTGGACTTTGTTTTACTTTTGACTTGATTAGATTTCAATACAAGACGGTTTATATTGTAAATAACAAAATAAATAAAAAAAATCACATTTCTTAAAATCAAACATTAACTTCTGAAATGAAAATTTTTTTTTCTTTCAGTGTCATATATTTAAAATGTTTTATCATAAACAAAATATCAAACATTATCAATAACCTTGTTTTATACCATTAATTAACCTTTTTGAAGTTATGTAGTTTAGGGTAACCAATTTAAAACACTGAGGGGATAAATATTTCATATGAGATAGCAACGTATTTGGTCTAGAAAGGGTTAAAAATGGTTAACCCATAGGCTCCGATATCTTATTTCATGCAAATAAATGCGATGTCATACCATCCAAGAAACTAATAATTAAGTAGTTATTGTAAGTTATTAAATATATTCAGTTACAAGAATCAAAATATACTTTTATTTTCTTGTTTAACACTATCTTTCAAATTTATAAAAGATATAGATTGTGAAAACTTGAATCGTTGGGTTAAAAAAAAAATTAGTTTTGTTTTTGAATACCCGAGATAGCAATACAACAAGACGTAAATTCTGCAGTATCAATGTATGCTTTCTGAAGTTGTTTACCTTGCACCAATATTTATAATATTGAAGTAATAACTTTAAATACAGTGCCTGTAGTCCTATGAAATATGCACCAATTTTTCATAAATTCTATAGCAGAGCTCTGTGATTCCCATAGCAAGTGCTTCAGAGACTCTTTCAAAGTTTAACACCATAACTGAACATATTGCTGAGATTGTCATATTACATCCACCAAAAAAATTTCATTGAAAGCATTAACAACATGATTTAAATAAAAATTTATTAATAACTATACAAACTTATATGGTCAGTGTGTGAGGCATTTCATGTGTTGTCTGCAGAGTACAATGTTTGAAGCAAGTATTTAACAACAAAATAAATAAATTTGTATATTCTGACTTACTGATCAATGAAACAAATTATTGACAAACATGTAGGATTTGTCCAAACTATTAAGTAGTTACGACTTTCTCATGATACAAAATAAATAAGCTTTTTGATAAATATTTTGTATTTTAAGTGTTTGCAGCATTCTACAAAAATGTAGTTATTTGTCTAAAGTCTACTGATAAATCACAAATTAATTACGAATAATATTTTTTAAATCTTTCATTAGTTAATTAACTATTCTAGTATTTTAAGCTTTAATATGTACATTTTATATATATATAAAGAAAATACTATACAAACATGTTAGGACAAAGCCAAAAATTAGATTTCAGGCTACTTTCAAAGAACAGTGGAAGTTAATCACAGATGAAAGAACAAAATGTTATTAATATTCTTATTTAGTACAACAGAAATTAAGTGGAAGTGCTTGAGTTCAGCAAACAGTTACAATTTTGCATTTTCTCCTTTTGGTTTAACAACTGCAGACAGTCTTCAGGTATCACTGAAAAATACCTCATCAAAGTGTCTTTTGTTTTTTTTCCAAATAACTCTAATACATTCCCATAGTTTCATTAAAAATAATTTTTCAATTTGTCACATTTTTGATATATCAAATCCAAGATCTTCTTAAATATGTTGAGATTGATGCTCTGTGGAGACCATTGCATCATATGAATGACTCCAGCAGCTTCTTTCTTAGCTAATTAATTTCTGCATATATTTGATGAGTGATTGAGGTCATTATCTTCTTCTTAATAGAATCTTTTATTAATAATACACAAACCACTGGGTATACTATGATATACCAGTATCTAAGAGTCCATTATTCCATCTGTTTTGCAAATATCTGCTGTCACCTAAGCAGAAAACACCACTAAAACAATCACAATGCCTGTCCCATGCTTCATGGTAGGTGCTATGTATTAAGATCAGTATTTTTCATCTTCCACCAGATGTACAACCTGCATTTAAACCAGTTATTTCAAACTTGAGCTCATCTGTCCACAACACCCTTTTCCAATCATCAACAGTCCAGTTTTGGTAGTTTTTAGCAAATTTCAGTCTTTTAGCAACATTTAAAGATTGAACTAAAGGTTTTTTAAATGGTACACAATCAAATATTCTATTCTTACTGAGTCTTCTTGATATTGGAGATTTGGACACTTTTCTGCCATTTGGTATATGATTGTTTAAATCATGCTCATCTTCCTTCTGTCCTGTAAGCTGCATAAATAAAGATATTTAACAACAGTATTACTGAGTTTAGGTGTTCTGCCTACTTCCTTTCCTATTTTCAAACTTACCTGTCTCAGTCTCATAATCATGGTGTATTTGACAGTGTTTGGGGAGCATTTCAAGTCTGCAGCAATTTACAGAAGAATCCAACTGGAATCATGTAAAGCTTTTACACAAAATCTGCACAACTGACAATTATCTCTGCTTTTTGGGCAGTAAAATGACAACAAAACTTCAGATATAGTGTAAAACATGATTTTTATCAAGGTCTATTTGTGCTGTGCTATTAAATTGATTTCTTCCAGCATATACCAGTACCATATTCAAATTCCTTATTAGCCTCTTTTTGTAATAGTTAGACAATGCATTGGGTACCATGATAGTTATTTCAAACTCTAAGTTGGATCAGTATATTCATTCAAGCAGAACCCTTATGATATGCCCTTGGTACATGTGTATGGTAATTCAAAAGACAAATAAGTATTCTCACTTTGGCTCATTCAATTATCAACAGGTATCAGTAAAGCATTATCAGTGTTGAAATTTACATACTGTAATAAAATAAAAAGAATTACTTCAGTATTCTCTATTCTAATGTAGAAAAACATTAATCTAATTTTGAAATTCAAAAACAAAAATACAATGGCACAGTATATTGCCTCCCCACTAGTACAGTGGTAAGTCTACGGATTTACAATGCTAAAATCATCGGTTCGATTCCCCTCGGTGGGCTCAGCAGATAGCCCAATGTGGCTTTGCTACAAGAAAAACACACACAGTATATTTCAAATTTGGCTGAATTAATGACACTTTCCAACTGAATGCTACAACTTGTCTGAATTCAACACTATAAATGCAAAAAAACTGGGGATTATAAAATAAGAAAATAGAGCCAGAAAAAACTCCAAAAACCCTGCAGAAGGCAGACCACACTGAATAAAGAATTTAGGATGAAGACATGTACAATCATACTGAAATTTCAATATATCACAGTACAGCAAATGTAAATCTACAAAAACTGAAAGAATAGAAGATACATCTTAGACATCATAGTTTCAATATATTTTAATGTTCAGTTTGGCTTATTTCAAAATTTCGTGCAAAGCTACACAAGGGCTATCTGCACCAGCCATTCCTAATTTAGCAGTATAAGACTAGAGGAAAGGCAGCTAGTCATCACCACCCACTGCCAACTCTTGAGCTACACTTTTACCAATGAATAGTGGGATTGACCATCACATTATATCACCCCCCATGGCTGAAAAAGCGAGCATGTTTTGGTGCAACGGGGATTCGAACCCGCAACCCTCTGATTATGAGTCGAGTGCCTTCACCACCTGGCCATGTAATTACTGAATTATGCTCCTGATCTATACAAAGTTCTAAAACCTTTCTTAATACAAGTTCGAGACTTTCAAAAGTATTCACCCAAATTCTGAGGTTTTTCAATCAAAAGCTCATGCTGCCATAATAGAGCCAAGGATCAAAGAGTGAAGACTGAATTCATGGAAATTTAGTTAAAATGGAAATTCTTAATGTCTCAAGAATTTTAAATTAATGCACTTTTTTTCATGTAATTTTATTCAAAGCCCATTCTCAATGTGTTGAACAACTTCAGACACTTTGTCACTTCTTGCTTTATATTTCATGGTTGGTTCATGTATTAATAATGTTTTGTGCTCAATTAATTCTAAACACAGATCAAATCGCATTTTTTCCACACAATGATCAACAAATGCTTCCAAAGTGAAATCTATGGAAATGTTTCATGAACAGACAAAACAGGTTGTTCACTTAAACATGGTGCTACTGTAATTTTCAATCCAGGTTCAACATTCACCAAATTCAGTATTATCAAGATAGTAATTTTTGAGGTGTATGTTGTGACTTTGTAAGAAAAAAAAAATATAGTAATAAACAAAACTAAAAAAAATAACAAACATTAGCAACATGTAGGTTAGATTCTTATTTTTCTATAACACTGGTAGAGGGAAGTATGATTTCTAATCGCAGTCAAGATCTGAAAATTACCAACATAATTTTCAAGAACTTTTATGAATTTTGTATATAAAATTGAGTTATTAATATGAACTGAATACTTCAATTTCATTTAACAGCAGAAAACTTGATAACAAACCTATGTAAAATGTGAAAGTGTTCTTAACTCTCTGAAGTATACTGACATGTAACGTGAAGTAAATGTATTACTAAAGCATTAACAACTTTCCTAACAAAATTCAAGACCATATTTGGGTCTTATCCTCATGACTGATTAGTAAAAGCATTTTTCTTATATTAGAGCTAACTAAAGGCTGTCTTCATGTTTATAAAATACAATAACAAACAACACAATTTGTTGGATATTTAGCCAATATAAATTAAGTGAATTTAAAAATCAGTATCCACTGATAATTTCAGAAACAGGCCAGATTCAATTTTCCATATTAAAGGTTGTTAAAAAACAAGAAATGGGAAAGAAATATCAAAAGACATGCTGAGAATGGAAACCAAGATGCAAGGATTGGAAAAAAGGATTACATCTACGTGCAAAGCCTGACTGACGACAAAAAACACCTCCTGGCCGTGGCACACACCCAAGGCCGATTCACTCCATCTCTGAATATGGAAAAAACACATGATTTAATCTTTAACTATAGCTTGCATTTAAAGGAAAAAAACAAATAAAACTCAAGTTATTTATTGTAAACATGTATATCTTCTGTATTGTTTGTTGTTTTTCACTCCAGGTTTTATCCAGGTTGCACACCTCAAAGCTATTCAGATTTTGACAGAAAATATTAGAAATAATGTTTCTGCAAAAGTTGTTTAATAAATACCGAATAGATCTTTTGCATATCTTTTCTGTGCTATAAAAATAAAACTTTAAAGCAGTGTTATACGTAAAAGTATGAATGAAAACTGATTATACTTTCAAATATTTTATGTCATCATTTTTGCACAATAAAATTTAGATCACACTGGATTAGAAAATACTTTACTCTTAAGAAAACCTGGATAAAACCCTGATTGTGATAAAATTATGGTTTGATTTATTTCATTCATAAATATAAATCTCCTTAATCAGAGTAAACTGTTTGTTTTTTTCAGCAGGTCTCCCATCAGTTATTTGTTGTTGCCAGACTTTAATCCTATGGTTACAGGTATGTCCATTTGGCACTTGCTTGTATATGCTACACAGTTAAATAATATTTACAATACAAGCTATCTCAACACACCTTCATAAAAATTGGTAAGATTGTATTATAGACTACAAGTATTTTATACATAAAGAATGATATTATTTTAATTATGTAGTTCCAATAAATCTATTTATTGATTGAAATTATTTGTACTAAGACTGAATAGTTCAAGTGCAAGGTAATTTTTCATGTTATGTATAAAATACTATTTATATCTTACACTTTTCAAATTTTATTTTTACTAGCTGATTACCCATGGCACAGGTGCATTATCTTAGCATGCTACAATTATTCATGACATCATATGTGCACACTGAGAATGAAGAAAAATAAAGTTCTCCATGACAGAAAATCGAGGCAAAACAGGAACACAATTTTTTTTTTCCAGTATCACATACATAAGCAAGAGTTCCATTATTGTATGATGTATTCATGATGTCATATCTGCACCCTGAGAATGGGGAAAAAGTTCTCCATGACAGGAAACAGAGGCAAAAACGGGAAAATTGTGACCCCTATTGCAAATCTACATGTACACAGGATAAACATTTTGCAAGTTGGGAGTTGCACATTTGTTGATAAAAAAAAAGTTTTTCAAGTATCATATAAGCAAGAGTTCCATTATAGTATGATAACCCCTAAAACCTCCTGCAATAATATCAAAAGTTTTTCTCAGGTACATATTTGTCATTTTTCACTTTTATTTACCATATGAACAAGTGTTGCTATAATCATTAATGTAAAGTACAATGAAATGTTCAAAAATAAGATAAAGGAAAAATGTACATACATTTTAATCTTTTGTCAAATAATCATAAAATAACTTTCTTTGATTATAATCTTAACTGAATATACCGATATGTTTCCAGATAATTTATTTTAATGTTTTATTTTCTTTCCTGTTCTTTAACATTGTTATTATTTATCACATTTCAATGGGAATCCCCAACCAATATTATGGTATCATCAATAGTGATACTTTAGCCCTCTACAGAATGTTGGTCTTGCTTACAATACTAAACCCCATGAACTGAGGGGTTGGATTATATTTTTAAAAAATTATTAAACCGTTCAAATAAATAACATATAATTAACTAAAATATAAAACTGAAATACAAATACAACTTAACTGTCAATATGACTACCATAATTCTAGGGCAGAAACAGTGCTAAGAGTAACCTTTCAGGCTTTTAAGGTGAGTACTCATATTAGTACTAAGTAATTTATTTGGACTGTCACCAATTGTTTGTTTTTTACTGCACAAGTTTTGTACTCAATTACCTAAGCCTTCTACAGCTTGTCCGTTATAAAACTACATTAATGTGCCGTGTGGCAATAGTCCAAATCAGGTACTTAACATTAATACAAATGCTAAGGGTAGTTTTACTAGTTCTCTATGGAAGTTTTTTACAAGTTTTAAAATAACTATTGGAAAATCATTTTTTTAAATGTCCTTTCTGTTGTTTATAAACATTTAGCTCAAATAAGTTTAACTAGCTGAGAAAATGCAACTCTATGTGCAGAAGATGATTCTGTTAAAAAGAATTCTAAGAAATTTATTTCTCCTTTCTTATTGTGTCCTAAGATGTTTGAAAGAAGATTATGTAAATAGAACAATTAACCTAATTTCTGTCTATGGATAATACTGCATACACAAAAAACTAAGTTACACAGTCTAAAGGAAAGTAAAAGCATGCATGATGTGACAAGAAATCTGCAGTTTTAAAATTAAGAATTTTTAAACAAAAGAATTAAGAATCTTAACGATATAAAAATTGCAATACACACTATAATGCTAATTTCATTTATATATATATATATTGATACTAAAGTTACTTAATTATTTTTTGAATGTAGCTCAGAAAAAAAGTTGTGTAAAATAAGGGGACCTGTAACCATAGGATTAAAATAAAGGCTTAATCTGATTGTAATTCAGGGTATTTTGAGGAAAATATTTCTTGCAGAAGTGTTTACTCTGAGCAAGTTTTATATAATCAAATATGGGAATATATTTCAAACACAGCTGTTTCCACCTTCTGTCAAATAATTAAGAATAAACCTTATAACTTTGTAATTAAGAATATTCACGTGCCACTGGCAACAACAATATGCTTCAGGGTACACATATGATAGGGAAATCTACTGAACCAAGTTTTACATTTTAAATGAGGAGAAAAGATTATGTAAACATAAATTTTTTGAAGAACTGAAGAATTCAACAAGACTATTATGGGTTATTACACATTATTTAGACAATTATAAGGTTTTGAAAGTTCACTGGGAGGCCCAGATTCAATAATAAAGCAAATGTTTTTTGTCTTTCTGTGTATTATATCATATTTGATGTCTTCCAAATAAATTCACTGGTCAATAGTCTGGACACTTAGTTAGGATGTTTATTTACTTTAAATATCAAAATGTTCGAATGTGCTGTGTTCCAGCTTAAAGCCCTAAATGAGTAATGATGTCGTCAGAAATGAATACAAACTCTATGATTCGAGCACTTTCAAAAAGTTGACCTTTCTTCTGCAAACTGGAAATTCCCTGTTTGCTCCTGAAGATGAAAGGTTTACCTTTCAAAAGTGCTCAGGTTATTGGGTTTTCATTCATTTCTGTTAATACTTCTTGAAGCTACGTGTTACTTTAACATCAATAATGATGTATGTTATCACCAATTACATCCAATTTAAAAATATTCTTAGATCTACTTTATTTGAGTTGTGTGAAACTTTATTTAGTGTTTAGTGCACAGACTTTGTAAAAAAATAATTTTTTGAGCAAAAGAAATAACTTGTTGAATAACATGCAGTAAAATAAAAAAAAAACAAACAGTATTATACTCAAACCATCAAATAACACTTCTTGGTAATAATAAAAAACATTCAAAAGAAGAAAAATGAATAAAAAGGAATGCTATAGTCACTAGTTAACACAATAAGAGAAAAAACAAAGAACAAAAAATCAACTTTGAGTGTGTGCCAGTTTTGTTGCCAGGCCATGCGTACCTTGTCCCCCTGGGTACATACATCGGAAAACTCTACCAAGTTCCTCAGCCTGCACCCTTCCTGCAGGAGTCAGCTCCCCACCCCACTTCAGGATCAGGACTAAAGATGGTTCTCGGGGAATATCTGTGTTTAAAAAGCAGAATATGAGAACTTTTATCAAATAACTGCTTACAAAGTATCCATCCTAAAAACATTCAGTTTGCAATCGAAACTGGTTAAAAGATTTCGGTGCAGGCATGGTTTTGTGGCATTTCAAACAGCTATCAAATAAAAAGAAAGAGTTATATGGAAACATTTTTAGGGGAAATGTATTTAATTAATTGTTACTTTTTCTAATCATTCATTGAGCTTAATGCAGTTTCTACAGTCAGCATTTTTACATGAAAATAAAACTATTACTGCTAATATTAAACATGTACATAATAGTGTGAAATTTATGTAAACTTTAATGGCATTGCATAAAGTTATAAACAAGAAAATTATGTTTAATTTGACTTTTCAAATATTTCAATAAAAATATATTTTCAATAAAATAGTTCTTGTTTTATAAGTTAATCAAATGAGCACTAAAAAGAACAGAGTATACAATAGTCAACAATACAAAAAACAATACAATGATTAAATTTGGTACAATACAAAATCATGGTGTTGATAACTTACCTAAATTATGATGAAAACACAAAAGCTGAAATGTGGACTAATGATGGACAATTGGTAAACTGTTGACTTCATTTTAATCAACAGATAAACAAGCAATATATTTTCACAGAGTAAACTCTATTGAGTAATACTAAAACTTTAGAAATAGCTTATGTTGTTGTTTACTGATGTTGGTCACAGACAGCAAAACATAGGGATGTTTAGCAGCCATTTCAAAACCAAGGAAGATCTGTTGATTGTTGCAGTAAAGAGAAATTGTTTTTGGATGCAATATAGAAAAGATGGGTTCTGCACTTAATACCTTATAAAAAGAATAAATATAAAACATTTGAGACCAGGTAGTATCTCCAAAGATACAAGACCATACAACTAATTATAATATGCAAGGAAATCACTTGAAAAATTTGATTATCTTGAAACAAATGAAGCTCAGGTCACATTTTTAAGCAAAAAAGAGAGGGGAGATAAGTGTTGAAGAAACTTTAAGAATTTTAAACACTTAAGACTTCTACAAAATCTGTAGCAAGTACACTGACAGTTCATCCAAGATACTAAAATAACACTAATCAGCTAATTTTCCTGGAGAAACCAAATTTGAAAGGTTAAATATGCATGCAGGAAACAAATCATAGAATACGAAATAACAAACAACACTGCTCAAAAGTAGTAATTAGTTTCATCATGGCTAAATCAGAGAAATTGTCTAAAAATAGGTCTGATAAAAACATTAGATATGTATCTACCAGAAATAATGCAAAAAGAATTTTCAATATTTTTGAACAAAGAAATATCAGAATCTAATTATAAAGGTAACAAGAGAAATAAGAGTACAATTTTATTTCTGGACTAGGGTTAAAGATACTTTATATGCAAGAAACACTCCTATCAATAATGTTTAGTATGAAACACACAAGTGACCTAAGATACCAAATCTGCAGCCAGATAAGACGGAAAACTGTTTTAAAACTGCATTAAAACACAAGTAAATTGGAACATTTCTTAAAATAATTCATGTGAAGCACTCCATAAACAATAAGAATTTTAAAAAATATGTATCTCTTGATCTCACCCTCATCACTACTGGAGCAGCGAGGTCGACCTTTGGGTTGGTATTTCAACTGAACCTTCCGATTGATCCCTGAAAAGTGTCCATACCTGTGTAAAATTTGGTAAGATTAAATACAAAATATAAAATATAATCATCGAAAACTATAGATGAACAAATTACTTACTATTTGTTCATATTAACAAAAACACGTTTTACTGAAATATAGTCATTAAACAAATCATAGTTTTTAATTTATTAAATTCCACACATCTGATTCATATTTTGAAATGGTAAACTATTCTGGAAACATTATTAATAACAAAAACAATGTTAATCACCAACCGAAATCTAGAAATTTAATAATACAAGTGGCATCAAAGAAAGAAACAAAAAAAAAAAAAAAGAGCACAGTGAATTCCAAGTAAAGTATTATTAGCGATCACGATACATAACTTGAAGTGCAACCCTCTAGACAACTTATTAATGAAACTAATTTAAAACAATTTAAGCAAAGGTTTTAATAAAACTAAAATAAAGATAGAAAAAGGGAATTCCCAACAAAAACAGTGTTAAAAGCAAGTCAATACATGCTACTAGAAAATTATAAGAGCATACAACAGGCTTAATTATACTCTGATTGATGGTATTTAACATATGAAACATGCATGGTATCTAGAATCAGAATATTTACATACTCTCACATTATATGACATGAGGGACAAGACACTAATATTTACATACTCTCACACTGTATGACATGAGGGACAAGACACTAATATTTACATACTCTCACACTGTGTGACATGAGGGACAAGACACTAATACTTTTGAAATTTGGTGCATGAATATAACTTGCTGCAGCCAAGAACAAGTTTCAAAATTTACTTTTTCTCACATGGGTTTCTGCATCCAAATATTTTTTGCAAAACATTTGGGATTCAACCAGTATTGTACAGTATTTGTACACCTTAAATATATGTCTAATGCTAGTACTATTTTTAATCCATAACTGTCTAACACAACTTCAGTAAAAAAAAAGTTGTAAAACTTGCAATAATAGCTGAAAGATTATATTTTAGAACCTATGGTTTCAGACATACCTATATACTACCACCTTTTAAACACAGGCCTGGAAATAGCTTTATTTAAGATTAAATATTTTCAGACATCTAACCTTTTCTTTAAATTTGTAACTTGAAAGTTCAGTTTTCAAAAGTCTTGCACTTGATTACAACAAACTTGATTATTCAGTGCTTAACAATTTATATTCCACGAAAAGTTAAAATCTGCTTCCAAGTATGTTTGTTTTGAATTTCACGCATAAAGCTACACGAGGACTACCTGCACCAGCTGTTCCTAATTTAGCAGTGTGAGACTAGAGGGAAAACAACTAGTTATCATCACTCACCACCAACTCTTTTATCAATGAATATTGGAATTACTGCCACATTACAATGTCCCCACAGCTGAAAGGGTGAGCTTGTTTGGTGTGTCGGGAATTTGAACCTGAGACCCTCAGATTACAAGTTGAGTGTCCTAACCACCTGGCCATGATAGGCACTGCCTCCAGTAAAGCAGTAAAATAAAGTCTACGGTTCTCAAATGTTACAATTGTGTGGCATATGATTACATTACAGTACACTATCATAATATAAGCTTTAACATTTGTCTTGTAATCAATAACAACATAACTTTCTTGACATAAAAGAAATGTTACAATTATAAGAAATTTTGTTATAATAAATCCATGTCACATCAACTTTCTCATTTATAATGTAATGCAAAAGTATAAACAGAAACCAAATCACTTGTAGCATTACACCATTCTCAATTAGTGAAAAAAGAAAACAGCCAGCAAAATTATATCATTCTTACAAGCTTTCCAATATTTTTAGTCAAAAAATACAGGTTAAAATATTTAGGTTATCAAATAAATGAAGTTTTTTTTATAGATTCCTTATCTAAACTAAACATTTTTTTCGTTTACTAATAAGAATCCAATATGATTGTTGAAATTACACTTCAGAGTAAGTTCACCATGCATGGTTCATAACAAACTGAAGGTATACATTTGGGAAACATACACAAATGGTAAGAGGAGAACTCTTGGTTTTGGCATTAGTAGCTTTTAATTATCGGAAAATAAATTCTGAGAGCGAATAAGAAGAAAAAAAAACGACTAGTAAACTTCACAAGGCAAAAATAATGTTTATACTTTATATAAGCTATTTGTACACAAATTTGCTACTTTGCAAAATTAAGACTTGTGATGTGTGTTAGAGTTCAATATTACTTATTTCACAGACCAGTGCTGGTCAATCACAATTACCTTGCTGGTCTGTGTGATTTTACAAAACAAACAAATAAAACAGTTTAGAGTATTCTCCTGTAAATCATAATGTTTTTTTTTTGTTGTTGTACTCAAACAGTTCAAGGAAGCAGGGAACTGATCCTTGGTATTGAAAAAGGTTAACAGATGCTGTTACAAACAATAAATACTCAACAAAAGGGATGTCCTTAATTAATAGAAATGGAAGACAATCAGAATGGTACATCATTCTTAAATTTATTGAGAAAATGAACAACCCAAAAGGTCATCTTTAATTAGTAAGAAAACAATCATAAGAAAGGTAACATCATTCACAGTTATGAGAAAAGAGGATCACCAGGAAGACTGTCTTGTTTAATAAGTGAAAAGAGAGAAATGTATTCTGAATTTGAAAAGCTCTTATGTAACTCAAAGGCAAAATGGCTAGATCTCAAGTAATCTCATGGCCATCCCTAATTTAGAACTGCTAATCAGACAGAAGGCAACCAGTCATCAGCAATCCTAATTTAAATGACTACCACTAACCTAATTATTGGAATTCACTGTCATGGTTATAATTTCCCCACAGCTAAAATGGTGCAGCATGTTCAATGACTTGTCTTGATTTAAACCTTGGACATTCTGATCTGCAGCTAGAGAAACATTAATCACTAGATCACACTTTACCAGAAATAATAACATAAGCAGATATGTTTATATAAATGTCTAAATAAATACATATAATAATATGTATTATTATACATAATAATGTATAAGAGTGCATCTCACTCTTAATCAGTGAGAAAGGACAACCACCAGCAAGACAATATCATACATGCATCATGCATAACTAACAAGAAAGGACAACCATCAGCAAGGTAGTATTATGCATAAATAATGAAAAAGAACAACCATCAGTAAGGTAGTATCATGGATAACTAATGAGAAAGAACAACTACCTGCTGGAAGTATCATGGATAAATAATGGAAAAGGACAACCATCAGCAAGGTAGTATTATGGATAAATAATGGAAAAGGACAACCATCAGCAAGGTAGTATTATGGATAAATAATGAAAAAGAACAACCATCAGCAAGGTAGTATTATGGATAAATAATGAAAAAGAACAACCATCAGCAAGGTAGTATTATGGATAAATAATGAAAAAGAACAACCATCAGCAAGGTAGTATTATGGATAAATAATGAAAATGAACAACCATCAGTAAGGTAGTATTATATATAAATAATAGAAAAAAACAACAACCATCACTGAGGTAATATCATGTATAACTAATGAGAAATGACAAAACTAGAAGAATATATTACTCTTAATTAAAAGATGGAAACTAGCAAGATTATGTTATTTATAATAAGTAGAAATTTATCACTATTGGTACAATTACATCATTCTGAATTACTGAGAAAGGTAAACCATTTGCAAGGTACTACTGTTTTTCATTAGAGTGAAAGTTAACCTTTGTCAAGGTAATACTGTTGTGGATTAATTAGAAAGGTAAACCATTGCCAAAAGTAATATTGTTCTTGATTTGTGAGAAAAAGAGAATCACAATGATATCAATATTTATTAATGAGAAAGGAA
>NC_134828.1:104821377-104867469 GCF_004210375.1 Tachypleus tridentatus
TTTTACGCTCGTGTTAATCCTGTAGTCCTTTCTGTGACGGCTTGTAAATTATTTAGCGAAAGGACGATAAATCTAATAACATAGTTTTTCTTAGGTAATTTGGACGTAAGTTTTAATGACGTACACTGGTACATTCCTGATGTTTCTGTGGTACTTTCTGTATCAGAGTAAAACGTTCACACTTAATTGGTACCTAATTATTAATTACATAAGCTTAAACCTCCGAGTTGAGTGCAATGTTCGTGAAAGGATGTTATTATTTAATATGTGAACAGTCAATGTTGTTTATGAAAGCATGTCGTAACTATTCCACTACATTTCACTAATTGGCGGGCTCTCATTCGTTCAAACTAATGCATTAATCTCCACTGAGAATATTCGTCAGCTATATATATAGTATCAAACTTGTGGTCACATAAATAATCTATGTGCGATTATGCACGTTCTATGTCTTTCTCTTTCTTTGTAGCTAATGCTGCGGTTAAACGCACGCGCGCACTTTCCGCTATCCATCATCAAGGCCTACTAGCTGTCAGTAAAGGGTTTTCTGGTATGTAAAGACACCTTTTAAGGAACTTCATTATGATGAATTAGCTGCATCTAGTTGAGTGTTGTAAATCAGATTGCTACGTGAACAGGTAGACCAAGAGAAATCTCCTCTAAAGTTACACACTTCTGTCTGAAAAACTACGTGAACAGGTAGACCAAGAGAAATCTCCTCTAAAGTTACACACTTCTGTCTGAAAAACTACGTTAACAGGTAGACCAAGAGAAATCTCCTCTAAAGTTACACACTTCTGTCTGAAAACTACGTGAACAGGTAGACCAAAAGAAATCTCCTCTAAAGTTACACACTTCTGTCTGAAAAACTACGTGAACAGGTAGACCAAAGAGAAATCTCCTCTAAAGTTACACACTTCTGTCTGAAAAACTACGTTAACAGGTAGACCAAGAGAAATCTCCTCTAAAGTTACACACTTCTGTCTGAAAAACTACGTGAACAGGTAGACCAAGAGAAATCTCCTCTAAAGTTACACACTTCTGTCTGAAAACTACGTGAACAGGTAGACCAAAGAGAAATCTCCTCTAAAGTTACACACTTCTGTCTGAAAAACTACGTGAACAGGTAGACCAAAGAGAAATCTCCTCTGAAGTTACACTTCTGTCTGAAAAACTACGTGAACAGGTAGACCAAGAAATCTCCTCCAAAGTTACACACTTCTGTCTGAAAAACTACGTGAACAGGTAGACCAAGAGAAATCTCCTCTGAAGTTACACACTTCTGTCTGAAAAACTACGTGAACAGGTAGACCAAGAGAAATCTCCTCTAAGTTACACACTTCTGTCTGAAAAACTACGTGAACAGGTAGACCAAAGAGAAATCTCCTCTAAAGTTACACACTTCTGTCTGAAAACTACGTTAACAGGTAGACCAAGAAAATCTCCTCTAAAGTTACACACTTCTGTCTGAAAAACTACGTGAACAGGTAGACCAAAGAGAAATCTCCTCTAAAGTTACACACTTCTGTCTGAAAAACTACGTGAACAGGTAGATAAAGAGAAATCTCCTCTAAAGTTACACACTTCTGTCTGAAAAACTACGTGAACAGGTAGACCAAAGAGAAATCTCCTCTAAAGTTACACACTTCTGTCTGAAAAACTACGTGAACAGGTAGACCAAGAGAAATCTCCTCTAAAGTTACACACTTCTGTCTGAAAAACTACGTTAACAGGTAGACCAAGAGAAATCTCCTCTAAAGGTTACACTTCTGTCTGAAAAACTACGTGAACAGGTAGACAAGAGAAATCTCCTCTAAGTTACACACTTCTGTCTGAAAAACTACGTGAACAGGTAGACCAAGAGAAATCTCCTCTAAAGTTACACACTTCTGTCTGAAAAACTACGTTAACAGGTAGACCAAGAGAAATCTCCTCTAAAGTTACACACTTCTGTCTGAAAAACTACGTGAACAGGTAGACCAAGAGAAATCTCCTCTAAAGTTACACACTTCTGTCTGAAAAACTACGTGAACAGGTAGACCAAGAGAAATCTCCTCTAAGTTACACACTTCTGTCTGAAAAACTACGTGAACAGGTAGACCAAAGAGAAATCTCCTCTGAAGTTACACACTTCTGTCTGAAAACTACGTGAACAGGTAGACCAAAGAGAAATCTCCTCAAAGTTACACACTTCTGTCTGAGAAAACTACGTGAACAGGTAGACCAAAGAGAATCTCCTCTGAAGTTACACACTTCTGTCTGAAAAACTACGTGAACAGGTAGACCAAGAGAAATCTCCTCTAAAGTTACACACTTCTGTCTGAAAAAACTACGTGAACAGGTAGACCAAAGAGAAATCTCCTCTAAAGTTACACACTTCTGTCTGAAAAAACTACGTTAACAGGTAGACCAAGAGAAATCTCCTCTAAAGTTACACACTTCTGTCTGAAAACTACGTGAACAGGTAGACCAAAGAGAAATCTCCTCTAAAGTTACACACTTCTGTCTGAAAAACTACGTGAACAGGTAGACCAAAGAGAAATCTCCTCTAAAGTTACACACTTCTGTCTGAAAAACTACGTGAACAGGTAGACCAAAGAGAAATCTCCTCTGAAGTTACACACTTCTGTCTGAAAAACTACGTGAACAGGTAGACCAAAGAGAAATCTCCTCCAAAGTTACACACTTCTGTCTGAAAAACTACGTGAACAGGTAGACCAAAGAGAAATCTCCTCTGAAGTTACACTTCTGTCTGAAAAAACTACGTGAACAGGTAGACCAAAGAGAAATCTCCTCTAAAGTTACACACTTCTGTCTGAAAAACTACGTGAACAGGTAGACCAAGAAATCTCCTCTAAAGTTACACACTTCTGTCTGAAAACTACGTGAACAGGTAGACCAAGAGAAATCTCCTCTAAAGTTACACACTTCTGTCTGAAAACTACGTGAACAGGTAGACCAAAGAGAAATCTCCTCTAAAGTTACACACTTCTGTCTGAAAAACTACGTGAACAGGTAGACCAAGAGAAATCTCCTCTGAAGTTACACACTTCTGTCTGAAAACTACGTGAACAGGTAGACCAAGAGAAATCTCCTCTAAAGTTACACACTTCTGTCTGAAAAACTACGTGAACAGGTAGACCAAGAGAAATCTCCTCTAAAGTTACACACTTCTGTCTGAAAAACTACGTGAACAGGTAGACCAAAGAGAAATCTCCTCTAAAGTTACACACTTCTGTCTGAAAAACTACGTGAACAGGTAGACCAAAGAGAAATCTCCTCTGAAGTTACACACTTCTGTCTGAAAAAAAAAATTAATTAATTTGAGTTCCGTATGTTGCCACTTAAATACGGTGGATTTTATATAATGTATCAACTGTTGATAAATTATGAATGAAGTTTAGAAAAAAAAATGACAACCTGTATATTCTACTTTCTATAGTAACGCCTCATTTTTAAATGCATACCAATTTAATAAATGGAGAAAAGTATCCAAACTATAAAACATTTACATATGTATTAAATTTACTAAATTGTTTCGAATACATTCAATATATATATTTACTTTACGTATGTACATGTTAAAATGAATTTATCTTAATAAATACTAAAATACCCTTTACTCTAGTGAAGCGTATTCATTTGGCTAAAGATTAATCACGTGTTCGTAATCATGTGCAAATTTTACACATTCTTAGAAAAACAATTTTGTTTTTGCATTTGTCAGGCTCTTTAAGACTATATATATATATTTGTTTGTTTGTTTTGAATTTTGCACAAACCTACTCGAGGGCTATCTGTGCTAGCCAACCCTAATTTAGCAATGTAAGACTAGAGAGAAGGCAGCTAGTCATCACCACCGAACGCCAACTCTTGGAGTACTCTTTCAAAAACGAATAGTGGGATTGACCGTAACCTTATAACGTCCCTACGGCTGAAAGGGCGAGCATGTTTGGTGCGACGGGATTTGAACCTAGGACCCTCGAATTATGAGTCGAACGCCTTAACCACCTGGCCATACCGGGCCCGACTATATATAACAATTCCAGTTTCATTTCATTAAAATATTTTTAAAATGTTGGTGACTTTTTTAAGATCTTAGAATATGGTGTTATAGTGTTTTCAATGTGATATCAGAAAAGTTTGCTTTTAAAGAAGTTGTTTAGACACAGCTTCTTGTTGTATGGAGTAGGCTCCGATTTCTTACAGTAAGTACGACCTTCGGCAAAGATATCACTTACGTTTTATAGTAATGCTCACCAACTGTGGTGTTTATGTTGAAAGCTCAACATTCTTATTGCTTTGTTAGAAAAGTTTGGTTTTATTGTTTTTATCAATATAACTGTAACAGCAACATTGTTTAATTCAGAAGTTATGTGACATCGAACTACAGCCGAAAGGAAAATAAAATTTATCAACTATCGTTTCAACTAAGCCTTACGTTAAGTTTATGTATTACGCCTAATGTTTAAATCAAACTACAAATAGGTCTACCATTACTAAAATTATCGAGTCATTGAAAAGTTTTAAGCAGTGAATTAATCTTAATTAATGAATATTCTTCTCCTATTTTAGCACATGTGTTGGGTGCCCGGCATGGCCGAGCGCGTTAGGCGTGCGACTCGTAATCCGAAGGTTGCGGGTTCGTATCCCAGTCGCGCTAAACATGCTCGCCCTTTCAGCCGTGGGGGCGTTATAATGTGACGGTCAATCCCACTATTCGTTGGTAAAAGAGTAGCCCAAGAGTTGGCGGTGGGTGATGATGACTAGCTGCCTTCCCTCTAGTCTTACACTGCTAAATTAGGGACGGTTAGCGCAGATAGCTCTCGTGTAGCTTTGTGCGAAATTCAAAAACAAACAAACAAGCACATGTGTTACACATCTGGCCTTAAAATATACAGAAAAATATATGTTTATTACTACCAAATACCCTTCATTCGTTGTAGAATCGAAATAGTTGGAAATTTGTGTCGGAGTGTCTGCATTATGTTTTCTTTTCCCTTATTTATATGTGTGTGTGTTTTGTAATTGCAAAGCTGTATCGGGCTATCTGCTCAGTCCACCGAGGTAAATCGAACCTCTGATTTTAGCGTTGTCATTTCGTAGACTTACCGCTGTACGAGTAGGAGACTTTCCCTTATATAAGGCCTGGCATGTCTAGGTGGTTAGGGTGCTCGACTCGTAATCTGAAGGTGGCGGGTTCGAATCCCTGTCGCACCAAACATGCCCGCCCTTTCAGCCGTGAGGGCGTTATAATATTAGCGGTGGGTGGTGATGATTAGCTGCCTTCCCTCTAGTCTTACACTGCAATATTAGGGACGGCTAGCGCAGATAGCTCTCGTGTAGCTTTGCGCGAAATTCAAAACAAACCAAATCTTAACTAAAAACATGGTGATTAAGTAATTATTTCGAGACAGGTGAAATAAGTGAAGAGTAAGTTCGTGTTGAAAGTACAGACAAATTGTTTAGTTACATTCCATAATTTTCATTAACAGTTGACCAATGGTTTCCCGTAATGTTTGACGGATTTTATAATAATGTAACACAAATTATAATGTACTTAGCTGGAACTTTAACAAAAATATATAACAATTAAGCATAATTTACTTAGTTGGAACCTTAACACCCTTTCTTTCGGAGTAGAAACTGAGTAAAGTTTAACATATATTTCATTACCTTTTGGAAGTTGTATTGTACCAAAGAAAGCTAAACAGAAAGACAGAGAGAATGGGAAAAGCTATTTTAAAAATATTGCTTTCCATTATCTACATGCGAAGTCGTATGCTGCTATAAATATATCATCATTCCAAGTCATACTGTCTTTCCATATGGTAAATTTTCTATCGTAAAACTACAAAATCGTTACAAAGAGTACTGTATACAAATTGACTAGGACAAAAAATGTCAAATTTAAAAGTCCCCTGAGCTCGTGTTATACTTACACACATATCATGTTACTTACTCCAGACGAAAGTTCGAACCATCCACCTAAGTTTTTATTAGAAAACTTATACTATATTTTTATGTTACACTATTTCTTTTCATAATACCTTACACAGCAGGTCAAAACACGTGGTATTTATTGGTCCATACTACAAATAAGAACACGAGTAAAAGACCAAACACCTGGTGTCACATAAAACCACGTGTAGGAAACTGATTATAACTAATGAGCGTTATATCAAATAACCTGAAGGAAACGAAAATACTTGGTTATTATTAAAGAGTGTCCCACAGAATTCAGTTGTGAATACCAAAATTTGAAAATATACAGAATACTGATACAGACATAGTTCTTTCCTAATGAATATTAAATAATAACATGCACAGGAGTACAACTGGTGTGTACTAATTCTTGTGAAACAAGACCATGTATGAGAAACTAAAACAAGTGGTTTGTACTACTTCTTGTGAAACAAGACCATGTATGAGGAACTAAAATCAAGTGGTTTGTACTACATCTTGTGAAACAAGACCATGTATAAGGAACTAAAATCAAGTGGTTTGTACTACATCTTGTGAAAGAAGACCATGTATGAGAAACTAAAACAAGTGGTTTGTACTACTTCTTGTGAAACAAGACCATGTATGAGGAACTAAAATCAAGTGGTTTGTACTACATCTTGTGAAACAAGACCATGTATGAGAAACTAAAACAAGTGTTGTGTACTAATTCTTGTGTAACAAGACCATGAATGAGAAACTAAAACAAGTGTTGTGTACTAATTCTTGTGTAACAAGACCATGAATGAGGAACTAAAACAAGTGTTGTGTACTAATTCTTGTGTAACACGACTATGTATGAGGAACTAAAACAAGTGTTGTGTACTAATTCTTGTGAAAGAAGACCATGTATGAGGAACTAAAATCAAGTGGTGTGTATTAATTCTTGTATCACAAGAGTATGTATGGGAAAGTGAAACAAGTTGTGTGTATTAATTCTTGTGAAACAAGACCATATAAGAGGAACTAAAATCAAATGGTGTGTTCTAATTATTGTGTAACAAAACCATGTGTGAGAAACTTAAACGAGTTATGTGTACTAATTCTTGGAAGAAAAGACTATGTATGAGGAACTAAAATCAAAAGGTGTGCACTAATTCTTTTGAAATAAGACCACATATGAGGAATTAGAATTAAGTTGTGTGTACTAATTTTTGTGAAACAAGACCATGTGTGAGAAACAGGCTGAAGTCACGCTGTTTTAACTGTTGTGTTTTAAATAAATAAATTTATAGGAAATTGAACACGTGGTCTTCACTCTAACGTACAGGTAACAAATGTATCGTTATTACTTAATTAATACATAATAAGTGCTTCACGAGTATGATGAATTTTCTTGTTTTTAAATAGCATAAATAAACTTTGAATTATTTTTTTGGTTCTTCAACTGAAAAATGTTACTTCTAAGAAGGTACATTTGTTGCACATTATAAACCTAATTAAGTAGAATATCCAAAGAAAACGTGTTTTTTTTTTTCTACAGTATTTTCAAAAGTCGTTTACCAGAGGGTAAGATGGGAGACTGAAATAACTTGTGTTTTTAAAAATGAATTATCTGTAAAGGTAACTACAAGCCTGCATATTTGGTAAGTACTTAATAACAAAAGTGGTGAAACACGTGGTCTTAAGCCAAGGTTTGGAGCAAGAAAACAGAAAGACTTAACTTTAAAGACAAAAAAGCCAGAGCTTCTGATGGTCGTGATGAGTATTGTATAAACCAAATCAATGTGAAACTCCTGTTTAAATATTGTATAAACCAAATCAATGTGAAACTCCTGTTTAAATATTGTATAAACCAAATCAATGTGAAACTCCTGTTTAAATATTGTATAAACCAAATCAATGTGAAACTCCTGTTTAAATATTGTATAAACCAAATCAATGTGAAACTCTTGTTTAAATATTGTATAAACCAAATCAATGTGAAACTCCTGTTTAAATATTGTATAAACCAAATCAATGTGAAACTCCTGTTTAAATATTGTATAAACCAAATCAATGTGAAACTCCTGTTTAAATATTGTATAAACCAAATCAATGTGAAACTCCTGTTTAAATATTGTATAAACCAAATCAATGTGAAACTCCTGTTTAAATATTGTATAGTTTTAAATACAGTGAAGCAAAAGAAACATGTGAAAAGAGATCATTGAACATTATATAGAAGAAAATGCATGACAAAATAATAGCGAACTCCTTACTAGATGTACTTGTGCAGGGTTTCTGAAATTGTTCTCTTTCGAGAGTAAATTGAACCAGAATTAAGTGTAACAAATATTTTCATTTCTTGCTTTTAAAGTTTATATGTCACACTGAGTGGTAGCCTACAGAGTGATGATTCTTCTCGTGATTCACGGTATGCGCATGTTTTACTGACATCATGGCAGTACATATTGCAGCGTTAACTGTTCCTTATGTGGTTTCATTTTAGTGTCTACTGACTAACTGACAGACAACACCCTACTGTACAGTGATGCGAGTGATTGAAACAGTAGATCCCTTTCATGCGGACCTCGACCCCCTCTGTGGAAATTATACTGTATACTTTCTATTTTTAAAACGAGACTGTGAAAAATGATAACTATATATGCTTCTTACACTTACACAAGGTGTTTTGTTTCATATTTCTCGAATCATTAGACCCCACACGCTTAAATACGAACAAGAAATGCGACAATCAACGGGTTGCCTTAATGGCTAGTATTTTCGTAGAGCTTATCAAACTACGCTTACTGTGCATAGGTTATTAAAATGATTGATACACAACAGGGAATTTGTCTGTTTTTCAATGGTGGAGGTAATCAGGATAACATAAAGAAAACAGCATAACAAAACAGGAGTTGTTGATGATGGGAAAAATGTTCATTAGAGTGGATGTACGTCGCGTCTACCAATTATATTACACAGTTAGTCGTAATTTAACCAGATATCATGTAGACGGGTTAGCTGATAAGTACTGTTCTAGAAATGTTCCTTTTTTTAACAATATTTAATTCTCAAAAACGAAACCGATATTTGTTTCTCTGTCACATTCCGAGGAATCAGTTTCTATAAAATATGCAATTTTTGATAATATAAACAGTCGAACTTATGAAACTAAATTCCTGTTATGAACGAGTCAATATGTAAAACATGAAACTTTTCATTATTTTCTTGCACGAAGGGGGTTTAAAAACAAACAAAAACTATTCAGTCATGTGTGAACACGTTTCTGACTACATAGAAACAAATCTCGTTAAATAAGTTAAACAATTATAAAAAAGAAAAATACACAGAAATTTCAGAACGTTTCTTGAGAATAATGGAAACTTAGATTGAAAGTGCTTGTATCTTAATGTATAATATAACAGACACGTGATAAATAAACATACATAAAACAAGCTGATACTCACGCAGTGGGTAGTACATCAGAACGTTGGTAGTAATTATTCAAATTACATTCTAAGTTGTTTTTTCTTTCAAATAATGTTTGACATAAAGGAAAAGAAAAGTATGCAAGTATTCATAAAACGTAGGATTATTACAACACCTCTAATGATGTTCTTGCTATTTCTCATTCCATTCAATGTTTTGTTTTACATCCGAATAATTCCAGAGAAATTGCAATAAAGGGAATAACACCCAGCGTATTTTTAATATGTGTATGATATCGACTTAATCCATTCGCAGAACTGAGGAAATCAAAATTGCTCTGAAGGATGATTTTCCCTCGTGTAGCTTGTTTGTTTGTTTGTTTTGGAATTTCGCACAAAGCTACTCGAGGGCTATCTGTGCTAGCCGTCCCTAATTTAGCAGTGTAAGACCAGAGGGAAGGCAGCTAGTCATCACCACCCACCGCCAACTCTTGGGCTACTCTTTTACCAACGAATAGTGGGATTGACCGTAACATTATAACGCCCCCACGGCTGGGAGGGCGAGCATGTTTGGCGCGACTCGGGCGCGAACCCGCGACCCTCAGATTACGAAGTGCACGCCTTAACGCGCTAGGCCATGCCAGGCCTCCCTCGTGTAGCTTTGCGCGAAATAAAAAAAACAACAACAACAAGAGCAAAGAAACAATTTAGCAGTGTAAGGCTAGAGGGAAGGCAGCTAGTCATCACCACCCACTGCCAACTCTTGAGCTACTCTTTTACCAACGAATAGTGGGATTGACCGTCACACTATAACGCCCCCCACGGCTGAAAGGTGTGACGGGGATTCGAACCCGCGACCCTCAGATTACGAGTCGCACGCCTTAACCCACCAAGCCATGCTGGGCCTCGAATAAACAAAATATATTGACATTTCTGATTGTATTTAGTAAGAGGCCGCAACTATTCTATAATTTTGTTCAATAATGTTGTACTGAAAACTGAAAAAAATAATGTATTTCGAGTTAAATATTCAGATCAATTTCTCTGATCAAGAAAGAAAAGTAATTCTGTAGTCAGAAGATACTAGAATATTCAGATCATCCATGTAACCATAACAAGATTATGGTGTTAATCTTTGAAACCAGAAGTGTAGCTTCCTGAAGTTCAGATATAGCACGCAGTATTAACCTTTGCCTTAAGTGTAGGCTTAACTCTGCAGTGTTCGTATTAAATAACAGAACTCTTTGTTTAAAGTGTTGAAATATACTTTTATCCTGAATGCTTTTTTATATATTTCAGTTTCTGCACAAAAAATACAGAGCTAGAATTGGCACATTAACGACATAAAGCCGTGCTATACATCAAAAGCACATAAATATTATTATAATGGATCTTGTGATGTATACGTCCAAAACTCAGATCACTGAAACTACCTCTCCGATCATAACTGGGTAATATTTTTATCACTAGGCAGCATTTTTATAGCTAGCAATAAATAAAACAGTCGAAAACAATAAAGCCCCCCCAGCAGTGGCATATCGTTATGTCTGCAGGCTTACAACGCTAAACACGGGGTTTCGATACCTGTGGAGGGCGGAACACAGATAGCCCGTTGTGTGACTTTGTGCTCAACTTCAAACAAACAAACATGATAAACAATAAAAGTTAAAAACCAAAAGAGTAGGTTTCAAGTATGAAACAATTAAAAACAAACTTGAAATAATTATTTGTTTTTTGGCCCGGCATGGCCAAGCGTGTTAAGGCGTACGACTCGTAATCTGAGGGTCGCGGGTTCGCATCCCCGTCGCGCCAAACATGCTCGCCCTTTCAGCCGTGGGGGCGTTACGATGTGACGGTCAATCCCACTATTCGTTGGTAAAAGAGCAGCCCAAGAGTTGGCGGTGGGTTGTGATGACTAGCTGCCTCCCTCTCGTCTTACACTGCTAAATTAGGGACGGCTAGCACAGATAGCCCTCAAGTAGCTTTGTGCGAAATTCAAAAACAAACAAACATACAAATTATTTGTTTTTTTAGTGAAAATCTCATCAGTATTGTAACAAAAAGCAAAACATTTCGTGGATAACTACTACTATAAATAAATACTCCAATAAAATCTACTCTGAAATGGTAGCTCATTTTAAAACTAAAATATCGATAATATCCTATTTCTCATGGAAATGTGTGCGTTTGTGCGTGTGTTTCTCTTATAACAAAGCCACATCGAGCAAGCTGCTTAATTCATCAAGGGGGAATCGACCGCTAATTTTAGCTTTGTAAATCCGTAGACTTACCGCTGTAACAAGGGGAGAATCTCATAGACGTAAACACTGTTGAGTGTCAGGCAAGAGTACATTGCTGTAGAAGTGTGAGAGAATTCCAGAAAATTTCGTAGGCGTAATATCCTTCCGCAGTAAGAGTAAGTTCATAACACTATCATAACAGAATTAGAAAGGTTTTTACATATATTGTTTCATCAGAACGCATTTAAACGTCCTTGTCTAAAACTTGAAATTTAATTTAAATTATTTGATTATTTTCAGAATAAAGTTCTACTCACTTCTGTCGTTGGGGTGATGTTGTGAATTATTAGGTATCGTTACGTACTGTTATACAAATTCATTTTTTTTTTAGCTTGATTAGAAAATCTTAATTCTGCTGTTTAAATTAGTTTTAAGATGAAGGAGGTCTAGACAGAGGGATTATAATATAATGTACATTATCTTATTAACATAACTTCCATTTTTTGAAGATAAATTTAAGTGATGAAAACATGAACAACAACTAAATATTTCGAGATAAATCATTGCAACATATTCCTCCTAAGAATGCCATGTTTAAATCATGTAAAAACCTTATCTCATACATATCTACGTTTGGAATTTGAAGATCAATCTATGCTGGTAAGTGATCTGACACGTATTTGATGAAGTAATTTCAGTATCACGTGGTTAGCCGGTTATGTATATCATATCAACAATCGTGTCCAAATAACAATTTAAGTATTGACGCAAACATTGCGTCAAACGCGAGGATTAAGTTAAAAAGCTGTTTTACTGAACTACAGCTAGGAACTTCGAGGTCAGTTCGTGAGTACATCTATTTTACTCCTACGTAGAAATACCATCCTTTCTTGTGTGGTTATGGAAATAAACATGAGTCATCATACAACACCAACGTTTGCCCTACTTCAAGAAAAGCGTTTTAAACAAATATTCATGAAAGCCAAAAATATAAGCCTCAAGAAGATAGCTTAGTGTTCATATTGTGCGAAACAAAACATATCTCTTAGATAATTGCATTGTAATTAAAATGTCAGTTTTTGAATACATTTGCAGTTGATTTAATAGTGTTTTGAAACAATATCTGTTTGCATATATTGTTAACACAGATTTGTCGTTACTGACGTCAGGTAGTGCACACAAACCTGTTCTTTGTACTAGTTTCTTTGTCACCGTTATTTGGTGTATATATTTAGTGATATCTGCATATGAAAAGACTGGCATTCCTGTGATTATAAACAATTCATTCACAGTTTTTCATTTTTCTTGGAATGTTTGCAGTTCACATAAAACAAGTTATTTAGTCTCTACTTTTCCTTTATCTGAGTAAGAAAAATTCTCTGTCTATATTCACGTGCCGTTCGAGTTCTATTTTTGATTCAAAGCACAGAATAGGACAATATACGCCACGGAATTATATCAAAGCAAAATTTCAGCAAAGACACTCTGTTTAGATATCCGTATCTAGTAATTTACATCGAAAAACGAACTTTAATAATTACGTGTTGCCTTCAGTTGTCTGAAAAAATGGACAAACGAAATTGTTTCTCACACTCGCGCCCCTGGGTCAAGCGGTATCAGAACATTTGAAACAGCTGTACGTTATTTTCCACGTAGAACACTTACTTTAACTTATGTAAGGATCTGGTCGTTTTTCTTTTACTTTCACTTAACTTTCTTTCATTTTATTCCATACTGACTGTTGTCATTATTTTTTTCAGTGTTTCTTTGTTTACTTTCACTTAACTTTCTTTCATTTTATTCCATACTGACTGTTGTCATTATTTTTTTCAGTGTTTCTTTGTTTACTTTCACTTAACTTTCTTTCATTTTATTCCATACTGACTGTTGTCATTATTTTTTTCAGTGTTTCTTTGTTTACTTTCACTTAACTTTCTTTCATTTTATTCCATACTGACTGTTGTCATTATTTTTTTCAGTGTTTCTTTGTTTACTTTCATAACCTTCTCTCATTTTATTTCATACTGACTGTTGTCATTATTTTTTTCAGTGTTTCTTTGTTTACTTTCATA
Source organism: Tachypleus tridentatus (assembly GCF_004210375.1). Taxonomy (NCBI): domain Eukaryota; kingdom Metazoa; phylum Arthropoda; class Merostomata; order Xiphosura; family Limulidae; genus Tachypleus; species Tachypleus tridentatus. Next base: position 104,835,046 of record NC_134828.1, read on the forward strand.
ACTTTCTTTCATTTTATTCCATACTGACTGCTGTCATTATTTTTCAGTGTTTCTTTGTTTACTTTCATAACTTTCTTTCATTTTATTCCATACTGACTGTTGTCATTATTTTTTTCAGTGTTTCTTTGTTTACTTTCACTTAACTTTCTTTCATTTTATTCCATACTGACTGTTGTCATTATTTTTTTCAGTGTTTCTTTGTTTACTTTCACTTAACCTTCTCTCATTTTATTCCATACTGACTGTTGTCATTATTTTTTTCAGTGTTTCTTTGTTTACTTTCACTTAACTTTCTTTCATTTTATTCCATACTGACTGTTGTCATTATTTTTTCAGTGTTTCTTTGTTTACTTTCACTTAACTTTCTTTCATTTTATTCCATACTGACTGTTGTCATTATTTTTTTCAGTGTTTCTTTGTTTACTTTCACTTAACCTTCTCTCATTTTATTCCATACTGATTGTTGTCATTATTACTTTCACTAATTGACATGTTGCTCTCTTTTTCTTACTATTTTCTCAAGCTTTTGTTTATTTCAATGTTAATCTAGAACTCACTATGTTTTCATAACAGCTTTGAATTTTGCATAAATTACTCATTACTTAGCTTTATTGGTTGGAATAACAGTCTTTAAATTCCATTTTTTTGGTTAAACAATTCAACTTTTTCTAAGTTTAAATTTGTCTATCCAAATTACTTAACTCCATGACTTTCCTTTCTTCTCAATAGGTATGGTTCTTATCTCTTGGGATTACATTTCCCTCTTAGATTTTAAGGCTGCCAAGTTTCCACAGTGTAGTGCTGTAAGCATGTCATGTGTTTGATACAGTAGTATGCTTAGTATATATAGCTGAGTGTATTGTTAATGAGTTAATAAACTTCCAAGTGCTAATTACTTCTCTTCCAGACATATCTTTTAAATTATGCACTTGTTGAGTGAATTCTTTAGTAATTAATCCTGTTCTATCCAGGAATAAATATTTAATTTTTTTTAAAAATAGTCTCAAGTTCTGACATGTCCACATTGGACTATAACTCTTTGAAAAATTTATTTTCTTTACTTGAAATAACTTATTTTATTGTTGGCACCTTTATATTAATTTGTGAAACTTCACACCTAGATTCAAGGTAAGCTTACACCCACTTTCACCTTGTTTAGGTGCTTAAATGTTTCTAACCAGTTTTTATTAACCACTACCTCTCATTTTATCATTCTATTCTGACAATCGAATTGTTGAACATCTGACTTAGGACGTACTAGAGTTAAAGTTTTCACATCTTTTATACTTTTTAACTATACTATATACCAGGTACAAGATGTCTGAGGTCTGTAAAAGTAAAACGTTTGACTAGTATTTCTTCTTATTTACCTAATGCCGATATTTTATCGTGAATTTCTCCAAATGTAATGTAATTACATGATAATGCTAGTATTGAATAGATTAATCAGTTTGGATCATGTACTTTGATTCGTCATTAACACGTTTCGTAAAAACTTCTAACTAACTGTGTAGCTGTGTACAGATTAATAGTTTCGTTGTTATCCTAAAAACATGTCCAAAGTTACTTGCAATGAAGCTATTTCATATAGTTAGAAAAACCCTATCAGTTGCTTGCAAGGCTCTTTCTATAAACATTATCAGAGTATGTTCGACAACTGAGATTTCCACATCTGCCCGTGTATACTGTATGTAAATTTGATCACTATGGGTATTCATTACAAACTATAAATGTGAAGGAAATCTGCTTTTATTAGAAGATAGAATATATGAGCTACACTTCCTATAAGCTGATACACTGCGTATTTGAACAAATCTGGCTAATTCTGTTCTGCTATTTTCTAACGCAGATGATAGTTACTGTATATTATTCTAACGCAGATGATAGTTGCTGTATATTATTTTAACGCAGATGTTGCTGTATATTATTCTAACGCAGATGATAGTTGCTGTATATTATTCTAACGCAGACGTTGCTGTATATTATTTTAACGCAGGTGATAGTTACTGTATATTATTCTAACGCAGATGATAGTTACCGTATATTATTCTAACGCAGATGATAGTTGCTGTATATCATTCTAACGCAGATGATAATTACTGTATATTATTCTAACGCAGATGTTGCTGTATATTATTCTAACGCAGATGATAGTTGCTGTATATTTTTCTAACGTAGATGTTGCTGTATATTATTCTAACGCAGATGATAGTTACTGTATATTATTCTAACGCAGATAATAGTTGCTGTATATTATTCTAACGCAGATGATAGTTGCTGTATATTATTCTAACGCAGATGTTGCTGTATATTATTCTAACACAGATGATAGTTACTGTATATTATTCTAACGCAGATGATAGTTGCTGTATATTATTCTAACGCAGATGATAGTTACTGTATATTATTCTAACGTAGATGTTGCTGTATATTATTCTAACGCAGATGATAGTTGCTTATATTATTCTAACGCACATGATAGTTGCTGTATATTTTTCTAACGTAGATGTTGCTGTATATTATTGTAACGCAGATGATAGTTACTGTATATTATTCTAACGCAGATGATAGTTGCTTATATTATTCTAACGCACATGATAGTTGCTGTATATTTTTCTAACGTAGATGTTGCTGTATATTATTGTAACGCAGATGATAGTTACTGTATATTATTCTAACGCAGATGATAGTTACTGTATATTATTCTAACGCAGATGATAGTTGCTGTATATTATTCTAACGCAGATGATAGTTGCTGTATATTATTCTAACGCAGATGTTGCTGTATATTATTCTAACGCAAATGATAGTTGCTGTATATTATTCTAACGCAGATGATAGTTGCTGTATATTATTCTAACGCAGATGTTGCTGTATATTATTCTAACGCAGATGTTGTTGTATATTATTCTAACGCAGATGTTGCTGTATATTATTCTAACGCAGATGATAGTTACTGTATATTATTCTAACGCAGATGTTGCTGTATATTATTCTAACGCAGATGATAGTTACTGTATATTATTCTAACGCAGATGATAGTTGCTGTATATTTTTCTAACGTAGATGTTGCTGTATATTATTCTAACGCAGATGATAGTTACTGTATATTATTCTAACGCAGATGATAGTTGCTGTATATTATTCTAACGCAGATGTTGCTGTATATTATTCCTAATTCTTACCTTAAATATTAACGTTTCACTCCCTGCCTTATGAATATCTTTCCATTGTACCATGATATGTATTAACTTCTTAAGCACGTCCAACAGTTCGTTTAATACCTGTTTAATCTCCTAATTATGTCTTTATAATGTTCGAGTTGATGAATTTATTATGATAGCTCTTTTACCTAATAAAAGTATTATCTCATTTGATGATTGTCTGTTGGACTCTTTTAAATCCTTTATGGCTGTGGTACCAAAAGATACTTCCTCTGGTGTTAATTAATACTCTTTTATTGTTAATTATCTTTTAAACACTGCCTTTAGTGTCATTTAACTCTGATTAAAGATAATTTATTTCATAATATTTTCCAGTGAACTACATATAGTTTTGTATTAACCGAATGTGCGTGAAGTTACGTCATGGAACAAACTTCGCACTTAAGAACGTATGTTGATTGTAATCGAGTATGTGTATCTACACAAGATGTGGAAAACCTTTATACAAATGTAGAAGTGTGTTGTGCGCCAGAAATGACACGTGTTATAAATGTTGTACTGAACATATGTTTGTTATTGAAGATGTCAGTACGAGTGAAATTCTGACGAGGTGATGTTCACGTGAAAAATAAACGTAATTTTGTCCGTTGTACCACTTAGATATTGCATTCATATAATATATGAAACCTCTGAAATGAACATCGCAGTTTTTCAGCTTCTTTGTATATCGTATTCGGTATTTTACACTGTAAGTTGAAGTTGAAAATAAATATTTCATAAATGTGATTTCAAATCCATAAGAGCATGTTGAAAAAGGCACACTTTATGAACAAAACTTTTGAATAGTTTGACTGAATTTTTAAACCAATAGTTTAAAAAAGAATTAAAAATTAAAATAAGACTAAACTTAATACAATCCCAACTGAAACGTAATTCAAACAAAAATACCACAACATGAAAAATAAAATTTTACTAAATATAATTCATATTAATATTAAACTTACACTAAAGACTAAAACCCCTAACTCCCTTTATTAAATATGATTTAAAGCCTTCGCATCGTGAAATGATATTTACAAGTTTATGGTCTGTTAAGAGACATTTTCATGTGATGAAAAAACGCAAATCAGAAACCAAAATAATTTTTGCAACTACGTTATAAAATGTACCCTTAGTGGACAAAGCAGATAGCCCAATGTGGCTTTGCTGTAAGAAAACACACACACACATACAACTGTACCAGTGTGATGTTCTAGCTAAACTTTACGTACTTGCACAAACCAGCAGTTCTTTCCAATTGTAGAAGGACTGATCGGATTTTCTGAGAAGAGTTTATTGGATTGAACTTGAACGAAGATGAAGAGTCACAACTTATTGTTTACAAAGAATAAAGCCACTTTATACAAGAAAAAACCAAACAAGCACAAACGACATGTGAAAAACTACTGTAAGAATGCAAAACAAATAACAAAATCTCCTTGAAATTGTTGGCACACACCTCTACTAAAATTACAATAGATGTTTTGAGTTCGACATGCTTCGCTTTTAAGTGTCACACTTGGACCACATAACTTTGGACTTCGGACCAGAAATAACAACCAACAGATAACAAAGAAACATCTCAATCTTTCTCAAACACTAGAACACTGGGTTTCCAGCGTGTTTGCTAAATTTGTAAAACATTTTAGAGCATCGAATATTTCCAGCATAGTGTGGTAGTCAATTAAAGTCAGTTTTGGATATTCACATATCTATCGAAAACGCACGAAGATAAAAATGTACTATTTTAAATATACATACCAAAATATGAAATTTCTAAAAGCTGGTATGCAAGTTCAACTGTTACATAAAGACTGGGTGAGCCTTTACTGATGTTTTAAAAATAAAGTTACATCTAAATCTAAACTATAGAAGGGTTTAATGACAACTGGCGAACTACACGAACAGTGAAATATTCTCAGTACTATTCGTTTTTAGTTATTTTTACAATTCTAAGCCAGAAACCGGGTTTCGATATCAGTGGTGGACATAGCACAGGCAGCACATTATATAACTTTGTGTTTAACAGAAAATAAACAATAAAACAGATATAATCATAGAATAGATAGAATTGAATTCTGTGTAACAAAGTATTGATACCTGACTAACAGTGTATCACATATTCTCAAAGCTTAACAATAACTTAGGGAGACACCTAACGGTTGATAAATATATGAATTTAATTGCATTAATTTAATTTTTTTTTTTTCATTTGACATCACGTTCAACAATTATTCCAACTAACAAATAAAAATAACTCAGGATTTAACAAAGGTCTCCTAATCGTTTATCAAAAGTTACCAGGTTTAATCATTATATTACTTGTACGGGATTTAAATGTCTTTATACGGACATAACAGACGCATTACCTGGTATAACCAGGTGGTTAGAGCTAAGCCCTCATAATAACGAACAGTGGGATTGTATTCTCAAGACGACTAGTAGGGGTATTAAAAATTTAATATAAAGAAAGTACAACGCCCTCTACAAACTCATACCCGTTTACACTTTTGTCCGTAAGAGGCGCATGGCAACGTTCAGTTGGAAGTTCTCATTGTTAACCTGAAGATGACTTTAGAAGATCGAAACGTAGTTCTGCACTTTATTTTAATTAATGTTTTAATACCCGTACCAGCCGTCTTGAGGTTTAGTTCAAGCGAGTTTCTTGTCAAAATAAATAATGATGATTGACCGCTCCATTACAGCTCCCCCACGGATGAAAGGGTAAATATGTTTGGCATAACAGGGATTCGAACCCGTGACTCTCAGATAAGGAGTCGAGCACCCTAACCATCTGGCTATGCCGGGCCCGTTAAAAAAGTGTGGAGAAGACTTAGGATAAAAGGGAAGCAAAGTATGATGATACAGATTATCAATCAGTTTTACAAAAATTGCGGAACTTATAAATACAACTTCGTACGTTACGTTTAATGTTTTTGCTGCATTATGTACCATAACAACCAAAATGCTTTAATTTATTTTCCACTTTACATTAGATAATAACTTGGTCGTAAAAATAGTACCACACTTTCCAAGTAAAACATAATTTATAATAATGGTTTTATATACTTCAGTGTCCAGGCGTTATGAGCTGTTTTGAATAAAGCCGTACAACCAAACGAAAGAACGCTTTGTTGAGCGTTTAGGTTAATGTTACCATAAAACAAAGAACAGTTTAATATCAGTCAGCAAAGTTTTCCATTAAGAATGTTGCTCGAATGATCATATCATGATATTTTATTTATCCAGGTTCCTATAAAAAAGTGAAAGCCATGACGTACGTCTTAACCTATCTACAACTAGAACCTCAGATTTAAAATGAACGACACATCATAATGATGGCAGAGTTTATTTAGTGTGATATTTTATATTAATAAAACAATTAACACAGCATAACAACTAAACCTATTTTGTGTGATATTTTAAACTAATAGCATAAGTAATATTTGTGTAATATTTTGCACTTATAATAAAAGTGGCATACAGTAATGACTGAACTTAGTACGTGTGTTATTTTACACTACTTACAGGAGTGACATATCATAAATTCTGAATTTATTTGGTGTGATATCTTATACTATTAATAGGAGTGACATGCCGTAATAAATGAACATATTTAATGTGACATTTTACACTAATAATAGGAATAACATACGATAATGATTGATCTTACTCGGTGTAATGTTCCACACTAATTACAAGAACGACATATTAAAATGACTGAACTTATTTGTACTAATAATTTGACAGAGAGCAACAATTGAACTGATTTGGTGTAATATATTACACTAATAACAGGAGTGACATACCATAATGATTGTGTTTACTTGTAGTATTATTTTACACTAATAGTCAAAGTGACATACAGTAATAACTGAACTAATTTGGTGAAATACTTTACACTAATTGTAAGAGTGACATACCATAATGATTGAGCTTGTTTTGTGTAATATTTTACACTAATAGCAGAAGTGAATCCAATAATGAATGAATTTACTTGGTGTGATATTTTACACTAAGTGTGGTTTGTTATCAGATATTCACACAAAGTATATCCTATGTTATAACTGATAGACTAGAAGGAAGATATCTCGTTAGCAGCTTCCATCATCAGTTCTTGGGGCTCTACCGGAAAGTTCGGAGCACGATATACATATGTATATATATCTAGTGATAATTGTATATAAATAGTTGATTCACAATCTATGGTTCGGTGCGCCAACAACTGAACCACACCCTACATGTAAACAAAATTGAATATTCGTATGTACAGGATTAAAAGGTGTTTCTCATCAGTAATCAACTGATTATATGTAAAAATATTTTAAACTTCTTAGGGTGCGCGTAACACTGCATCAGGCGTGGCTATCGTGACCAGGTTGTGTTCGTTGGCTCGCGGTTTGCGTCCTATTGCGCTAAGAAACTATCCGCATTTTAGGGCTGTGGTTCTACTATAAAAGTGACGGTTAAATCCCACTGTTCGATAGTATAAGAGAATCCCAATATTTTACGGTGGGTGATATCGACCATCTGTGTTCCCTCTTTACTATCACCTAATCACGGATTGTGTTCGTATAGCTTTGCACGAAAATCCTGAAACAAACAAACGAAAGAAGATTTTTTGTAGGATGTACATCAATGCATGTTATATACAAATTATCTGATTTGCTTGGTTAATAACGCATGTCTACATCCACGTGCAGATCTGTCATCTCAGTCAGTGATTGTCACTTTGTAAACATGTTACTCCTGCTTTTCAGTCGTAACTTTGGCCAAAGGAAATGAAAACCCAGTTGACACATCAATTATCAGGCGTTCCTCTTGAATAAGTACAATCGACTAGCAATTAACAACTACAATCCGAGTATAGTTCACTTGGCTCTGAGGGTATTCGTTTAGAATTAACTGTGTTTCAGTTGTTTCGTGAAAGAATTTCATGTTCATGGAGATCATTTTAATTTTTCACTTCGCAATATTTAGTTTCAGTTCAGCTTGCTTTTTGCACAAGTTAAGTATACTCAACAAAAGTTTTTCTCGGTAATGGGAGATGACAGTACATTGATCTCATTGATTCGATAGGTTTATACAAATCGATTAATAAATACTGTGATCTGAAACGATACTTTAACTCTGTCCAGAATCATAACAAATGTGTAAGAGAAACATACGATAATAAGTTTAAGTAAAAAAAATACACTTACATTTTAATAAATATTATTTACATATGTATTTAGGGCTACTTACCAAAGATTTTAATATTCGTTTTTCAGGATCTTTGTTTATCGTTTGTTAGTGCTTTTCTAGACATTTGTTATGTATGAAAAAGGGAAGCTACATCTGTTGGTAACAGTTTCTGGTTTCATTAACCCGAACTGGGTTATATTGTCTTTATACTGACCTTCTAGTATCACACGGATAAAACCAGGCTATATTAGGTCCATTCTGTTGACAGCAGGAACAGAAGCTATGAATGTTTGGTGTATTCTTTATTTTCAATGTAATGGTTATTTACTGTAGATTTACAAACATACAGAAATATATATGCAAAAACGGCTCGTTTGGGTTGAGAAAATATTTTACATAGAAGAGCGAACAACGTTTCGACCTTCTTCGGTTATCGTCAGGTTCACAAAGAAACGAGGTAACTGACCGGAAGCTGACCACATGTTTGGAAGGGGTTGTGTAACTGAGTGTTGGAATGTAGAGGGCGGTGTTAGATGTTTGAATTAATATAGGTATAAAGGCGTTCCTTTATATTCACATGTACAGAAACTTCAACGTATACAAAATTCAGTACTAACTTCAACATATAAAGTACCACGTAGCACCTCAACCACATTCATGCACAAGTATGCAAACATAGACACAATATCTGAAAGACTCTTGCATAATTCTCTAAAATATTTCAATAAGAATTGGCATAAAAAATGACTTAATGTGTGATCTCGAGAGATATCACGTACATGATGTAAATAGTCCTAAATACCTCTCCCCTTTTAACATATATTTAAGAAATGTAACACGAGCTGGCCACTATGCACTAGACACTTAGTCCTTGTTTCTTTTTTATTATTATAATTATTATTTTTCTTTTTTTAATCATTATTACTTTTTTTACTCTCTTATTGAATTATTATTCAAGTATTCAAGTATTGAATAATAATTATTATTATTACTTTCTTTTTTGTGTGTGTGTTACTACAAGTAGTAGTAGCATTCTCTCTATGAAGAAAAAGGAGAAAAAATACAAAAAAATATATATATGAAAATACAAAAAAATAAAAAAATAAAAAATGAAGAAAAAAACACAAGAGAAATAATAAAAGAAAAAAAAATTATTATTCGTCCATGCATGGACTGTGCCCTGAAATGGGCCTGAGTACGATGTTATACTTTTACTCTGGCCCAAAGCTAAAAAAAAAACCCTAAAGACAGACGCTATAATCGTTCGGGAGGGAGGAAGTGGTCAAATGTACCTGACCCTCCTGGGTATTTAACATCAATACCCAAATACCGACACAGTGAACTTCCTTTATATTGGTTTATTTTGGGTTTAAGTTGTTGTATAAGTAAGGCTTCTTTAATTTTGCGTTTGTTTATGTTTGTTTCTTTATTTAGTATTTGAGTGTTTTCTATGGTTATGTTGTGTTTATTTGACTTACAGTGTTCGAAAACGTGTGAAGGTGACTTTTTATGTTCTTTAAATCTGGTTTCTATTTTTCTACTTGTTTCTCCAATATAGAAGTCGTGTCAGTTATCACAATGTATTTTATAAATAATGTTGGTGTTGTGTTTGTCAGTGTAGTTTTTACATAGTATAGACCTCAGTTTTGTGCCTGGTTTTTGAATAAATTTGGTATTAACTGGAATGTCATATTTTGTTACTAGTTTTTGCCAAATGTTGGTTATTTTTTTGCTGATGTTGGGAATGTCTTTGATGAACGAGCTGGCTGATGTTACATATTTGGAGAATACCCATGCTATGTATTTACCAAGACTGTAATTAATGATTCATATGTGGACATTATTGGTCGTAGTGAACAATCTGGGGATGCCGTATATTTGTAGTGTTCGTGAGTCAGTCTTACATAGATAGGAATAAAGTGTTTTTGAAATTGTGTAAAACGAGCCGTTTTTGCATATATATTTCTCTACATGGGGTTTCTCGACATCACTGAAACATACAGAAAGCTTTAAAAATGAGCTTAGCTGTTGCGTAGAAATATATAACCGACGTAAGGACTGAAAAATGGTACATGTTTCACATAAAAGAAAAAGAATACAATAACAACCACAATATAAAACGAAAAATTGAAAATTGTGTTTGACAATTATTAGAATTAGTTATAACCAGGTGAGTTTTTGTCTTTGTTTTGAATACCTATTGTGCAGTATTTCAAAGCTGTTCTTTGAACGTTTGCTTCTTGCATCTTCTCATAAAGCTACCAGAGGTCTGTCTTCACTAGACGTTCATAATTTAGGAGTGATAGACTAGAAGGAATGTACCTAGTCAACACTTCCCCACTGCCAACTCTTTAGATGCTTTTTTTTAACAATAAGACTGGCTGTCACATTATAATGACTGAAATGATGAGCATGTTGTGGCAAGGATTCGGATCCACGAGTTTAACGCCCTAACTACCAGGTCATGCCTCACCCTTAGAAAAAGTAACCTTACTTGTCTGCTTTATACTGTGTTAGATTTTTTTTTTTTCAAATTTATCTGATTCCTTCAGTACAGTAGGTCTTGGTGGACTCAGCTGACAGCCTGATGTGGTTTTACAAAAAGAATACAAACACAAACAGTGCAGTAGTAAAAAGTAAAAATTGACAAATTAAATCCATTAGATCAATACATGAAGAAACAATAAGGTTGATAATATTTTACAAATGGAACTTTATTGGTATAGAACAAAATTAGTTTTTATTCAGAAAATTTAATATTCCCTACGTGAGAAAAATATACAACAAATACACCAAAACATGTAAAAACAAAATGCAGATAGAAGATAAAGAAAAATGAAAGTTAAAAGAACATTTCCACGTGAATGTTGACTTTTTACCATTGATTATGTAATATGCACGAATTAAATGGAAATTTGATAACTATCCAATCAAAACAGACATATAGTTAATGATAATTATTTGTGATTGTGTAACTTCATGATTTTTTAACACAATGTATTTAGTTTCCCTTCTGCGGAGGTAAAATCTTGTTAAGGTGTAACTTGTAAAAGAAGCTAATTCTCAAAATGCAGTTTGTTTTTTGTAATTTCATTCAAAGCTACTTGAGGGATATCTGCGCTAGTTGTCCCTAGTTTAGCAATATAAGACTAGAGTGAAGGCAGCTAGTCATCACCACTCACTGCCAACTCTTGGGTTGCTCTTTTACGAAAGAATAGTGGGTCTGACCGTCAAATTATAACGCCCCCACGTCTGAAAGGGCGAGCATGTTTGGTGTGGCGGGTATGCGAACCCGCGACCCTCGGATTACGAGTCGAGTGCTTTAACTATCTGGCTTTTCAAAATATGTAAATTAGGACCCCAGGCCACTGAACACTTACATTAAATTAGGGGTTATTCCGCTTCATCCTGAATATAGAAACATTTATTAATCCCACGCTGGTACAGCAGTAAGTCTACGGATTTACAACACTAAAATCAGGGGTTCGATTCCCCTTACTGGACTCAGCAGATAGCCCAATGTGGCTTTGCTATAAAAAACACACACACAAACAAACACTTATTATAGTTCACAACTGAGGCAGTTTGAAGTGAAACTCTTTTCTATTTACAGATATCTTGTTAGTTTAGGGTTAATAAACTTCTTTATGTGTGTTTGAAATCCGGATGAGAAAGTGTTCAAACTCGACAGCTTTCAGAAGGCGAACCTCCCAGTTATAAGTCAATGCTCAAGCGCTTTGCGATATTTACAACTGTAACCATAATACCTTTAATAAAAGTTCTGTATCTTACAATATGCATACTCTATAACGTTAAGTACAAAGCTAGAAATATCTTTCTATATCAGATAGCACAGTCCTGCGATGATTTTATTGTCGTATACCAATTTCTATACGCTGAATCCGAAAATGATTTCCATTTTTCTCCATATCGTACAGATTTTTCACAAAACGTCATATGTACTTTTACATAAATGAATAATTTTCATTGAAATCGGGTCACATTTTCTTATGCTTAAAATGTTGACAACCATTGGTTATAGATTTCTCTAGACCAATAGCGACGTTAGAGTCTTATCATTCGTTCTAGAACCCAAGAAAAATACGAAAAAACATAATAATAAAATATGTTCATTGTCGTAAAATAAATAACAATTTGATCAAATTAAAGATTTGCACTGGATTTTTAAGGTTTCCTTACGTGATATGTGTTTTCTTATAGGAAAGCCACATGGGGCTATCTGCTCAGCCTTCCGAGGGGAATCGAACTGCTGGTTTCTATGTTGTAAATCGGTAGACATACCGCTGTATTAGCCGCTAGGTGATAAAAAAGAATATTATTTTTGAAGTCTGTGAAACTGAATTATAGAAAACTTGTTATTAAAATTAAAACAACTTTGATGAAGTTTAAATTCGCAGGACTGTGTAATATGTAAAGTGTCTACTGAACCTTAATGTATGGAAGTACAAAAATAAAATAAAACTGAAACTGATAATAATATATATATTTAACAATAGTGCCTCCCAGAGGCACCGGGTTATGTCTGTGGACGTTCAACGCTAGAATCCGGGTTGCGATACTTGTGGTGGGCACAGATAGTCTATAGTGTAGCTTTGAGCTTAATTACAAACAATAACAAGAGTAATTCCCTAGTATCGGTTCGCTTGTGTATTAATGGGATATAACTGGCTGTTCTAAGTGTACTTTGTAATTATAGATAATTATTAACCTGCGTTTTACTAACGTGTGACAAATTTTAGTGGTAACAACATGTTGGATTATTTATTCTTTATAGTAATGATATATAACTTATAGCGTCCGTAACATAATATGAAACACTAACGGGTATTGCTAACATCTTCTATATAACGACCTTAATCCCAACTTTTTGGGGGTTGCTAGATTTGTTTTGGTTTCTTTCTGCAAGGTAAAAATTTCATATACTGGTAACTACCCCAGTCTGCAATTATATGGAATGCGCATGTTTACGATATGGATTCGACCTCGCGACTCTCAAGCACCCTGACCACCAGGTTTTGCCAGTCCCGAATAAAAGTGGCCAAACAAACACTACTATTACACACTCTTGTAATTCTTGAAAATTCTGAAGAAACTAGACGTAAAATTTAGTTTTTAAAATATTATGTGTGTTTTCTTATAGCAAAGTCACATCGGGCTATCTGCTGAGTCCACCGAGGGGAATCGAACCTCTGATTTTAGCGTTGTAAATCCGTAGAGTTTCCGCTGTACCAGCGGGGAACTTAAAATATTATAGGCGCAATACTAAAAGTCTCTTGTGACAAGCATAATTAATTATAATGTTGTATGTTTCATTTTGGTTAATTTGTATAGTTATGTAAATGAGAACTATTTGAACAATCTTTCAGTCTTGTTATTACATAGAACACGAAGTTATAACAAATATGTGATGACATTTCGTTATTAACAGTTTATACTTGAAAACTAATTAATGGTTTAGTTATTGTGGTCAATAACCGCAAAACTTCCAATTTTGTTTTGTGGTTTCTGCTGTGTTTTGTGGGGCTTATGCACGTGCTAATATTTTCTTGTTTTTGTCTGATAATTATCAATTATGGTTATATAGCGAATTTGCTACATGCGCTAATTTGAAAGCTTTTTAACGCGTGTTATTTATCTCTCTTATTTGTTTTTTTCATTATGAATTTAATTGTATTTGGGCTTGACCATTAGAATATGATTTTATTTGTTTTCCGGTTTTGTTCAGTTTTTTTTTATATTTGTCATACATGAGTATATATCTCATTAAGGCAATTAATACGCAAAAGAAAATGAATTGATGAAGGTGAGAAAAAAAAAAGGCTTAGGTACTTAAGTTGATAAAGTATTACCTGTTTTGATTGTAATGGGTTACGTGTATACAATAATATATACATATATTTCTATACTAAGAGATGTATCTATAGCATAATACGTTTACTTTTTCTATTCTATTTAAATTTCCTTTACATATATGACCTGAAACTACAGTTCAGTGCTATAAACATTGTTTGTTTCTTTGTTTTTGAATTTCGCGCAAAGCTACACGAGGGCTATCTGCGCTATAGACATTAATATTATTGAAATTAATATTAGTACTAAATATTAGAACGTAAAATAATTACAACAAAAAAGAGTTACAAAACAGTGGTACTTTATATGGACGTTTAGGTTGTTCTAAAGATTAGAACGTAAAATATGCATTGCAAAAATGGAGTTATAAAATAGTGGTACTTACGCAAGGAAGTTACATATGCTTTAAAAATCAATATCTCATCACAATTTAATGCTGTCCTGACTGACGCATAAATTTCGGAAAGTAAATCAATCTTGAACTTGGTTGTTTGAAGAATTCCCGTGGTACTTGCTGCACTTAGAACTGCTATTAATGATAACCTTGCTTAGCTTATGCCTCGAGGAAAAGCTCGTGCATATGTTATTGCATGTCAAACGTTCGAGAAGATTTGAAGGAAATCTTCGTAAAAAGAACACAAAAATGTGCATATAGTGTAAATACAAGATTATAATCGGGAAATGTGTTATACCAAATGGAAAGATTTATCACAGGGCATTAAAATGCCATTAAAATCAAATGAAAAAATGTGTGTAACAATAAACGTTGGTTTCAGAAATGAATAATGATTATGGGAAATCGAATTTATAAAAGATAGAATCTTAATGACAATGCCAGTGGCTCACTTAAGTGAGGAAATATTTTTTGTGTCTTCTAAAAGTGGAACAAGAAAAACATGTGAGTCTTTCAGGCTTATCCGTATCTTATTTTTTAAATATATACACGTGGAAGCGTAACAGTGAAAATCATATCTATAATCATTAAACAAAGACATTATTGTTTGTTGTCTTTCTTGCCCTAAAGGGAGATGATTTATCTCGAAGATATAATAAGACTGAACATGAATTGCTAGTATGGAAAGTCATTCGCAACGGGATAACTCTATATCATAAATATTTGATATGATTGAAACACAGTAACAACAATGGAAAAAACGATGTTAAAACTATCGAACCACAAGGTGGGATTTATACAATGTGTCCTGGTTTTATAGGTATCTGTAAAAGTAGGAATTGCGTGTCAATAAGTGTACACCTTATATTACATGAAACCTTTATGACGAAACCTTACAAACTGCAAAGTAAAAATATTTTCAATTCTTGGAAAGATGAAAGCGTAGCACAACGTGAGCTTGAGTGTCTGTTTTATCTGATCCACTTCGATTGTTTATGATATTGTATTACGTGAGACTAACGAACAACTGTGTTCTCTAACAGTCGTCGCATCCCTACAGCTGTTTGGTTCCTTATGTATCCTCAAGATATTACAAAACTCAACTCATATCTTATAATTATGGCACAGTAGCTGATTCATAAACATCGTTTGTTTTGTTGTTGCAATGTTTTTATCTCACATTGTCTTATTGAGGGTCTGGAGTGGCTGTTATTCTCACCTTTCTATGAGTTTTCTAGTGGCTAGATAGATATTATTGTTTAAGTTTTATCTATATCAGAGAAATTAGTCTCGGGCCCACTGTAACACTTAGAGGATTGTTTGCCTTACTAATTATGCTGAAGTGTTTATAGGACCGCGAAAAACTGGACCCCACCCAGTCTATAAATAAAAAAACAATAGTTTTTATGCTTTACCCTATATAGATAGAGACTCAGAGAAGGTGCTTCGACACACAGCATGCATATGGAGAGAGTTAATAACATCAAATTGAAGTTAATGGTTAGTTAAGCAAATTTTTGTACGACTAAAATACTAAAATTGTAAATTGTTTTGTGTAACTAATGCCAGAGATGGTTCGTATATTTTTGTTTACCATGTAATATATAGAAAATTATACATATAAACAAGCTGTGATTCACTCCTCTGGGTAGAAAACTCTTTAAAAGGAATACAAAAAATCGTATAGTGTTAGATCAGCTTAACCATGTATGACAAACATACTACTTTGGTGTAGACTAATATCCTTACCGGGTATGAAACTTGGAATGAGTTTGTAAACTCCTCTTGTAATTAGGAATTACGCTGTTCGTTTTAAAATATATTGTTATTTTTTTGTGTTCATATCTTTCCTTTTAGCCTGCATAAGTTGTTACTTTATAGAGACTTTACCTTTTCGTTTAACCTGCGTAAGTTGTGACTTTTTTGTTCCAAATATTAAGCCTGATGGTTCCAATGAATGTTTCGCTACTTTTTGCATTGAAACCATAACTGGGAGTTTTAATTTCTAAAATTGAAATAAATACATTTTTAAAAATTATAACTATGACTGATAAAGTGTTTACCAACTATGAGTTTTTTAAGATTTATGTCCGTGAGATAGAATATTTCGTGGTATGAATTTTTAACTATTGTTACTGGGTTATTTAGATGAATAAACATGCTTTCCTAAAAGCTATTGGTCATGCAAGGCCAAGTTGTTAGAGCGCTCGACTCGTAATCTAAGGGTCTATGGTTTGAGTCCCCGTCACACTAAACATTCTCGCCCTTTCAGCCATGGGGGCGCTATAAGTGAAGGTCAATCCCACTGTTTTTTATTAAAAGAGTAACCCAAGAGTTAGCGGTTGTAGTGATGACTATTTGCCTTCCTTCTAGTTTTACATTGCTAAATTAGGAACGGCTAACCCAGATGGCCCTCGTGTAGCTTTGTGCAAAATTCAAAAACGAACAAAGTAAAACTCATCAAATATATTTTTAATAATTTAAATGTATTTAAAAGCTCCATAATTGTTATTACTTTCTGCCATTTTGAGGATACATTTCGTTTAAGTACGTTAGAATTATTTCATGGAGTTCTGGAGACATTCAAAACTACTTTATTATAAAGGTTACGTACAAATTTGTAATCGGCATTAAAACTTAGTGATAAATTTCTATAATAATAAGGGAATAGTTGTCTTGTGTTTCAAAGTTTATGAAAAAAATCTCCAGGTTTCGATTATTAAACAATATTCTCGTGTTTTAAACGAGTCTGATGTTTAAACTATCATCAAAAATGTTTAGCAACAAGCATGATTTTATGAATCTACTAAAGTTTAAAAAATGTAGTAAACATTGTTTTACTGAACTAAAACAATGATATTGTTCCCTGTTCTTGTTTCGTTATCGCTCTGAACTGGTTTGCCAATATTTTTGAACCTATACCTCCATGCGTTCTGTGTTCTTTAATTTATATTGTATTTTTGACAGTGTCATGCCTGTCTCTGTATTTTAGGATGTATACTGTCTGATATAACTTGTTGTACTCTATAATCTATAGAAACATATTATGGTTTTCTGGGATGGAAGAGATTTCCCGATAAGTATCAGATAGTGACAGCAGAGGTCGCCTAGGATTATTTGATGGAGATAACAGAACTAAAAGTCAGTTTTATTGTTTAAGAAACTCAGCTGGGCACGTTTTTAACAAGAAATCAGAATCTTTATTTGAACAATAAAAAGAATATTAGCACGTGCACTTGAAATGGACGAGTCGACAGTCCTACCTTTAGCTGGTTTTCGTCTTGTTGCTTTCATTCACGTGAGGTCCAACAACAAACAAGCAGATTTTCCAGAAAAGAGCAACAACTTCTTCCTAATGACTGACTAATAAAGAACTGAGCCGAGAAACCGCTTGTTGATCCAAAATGTCAACTCGTTTTCTTTATCCAGTGGACGGATCACTTCGTGACTTGTGTTTCTTGATAGCATTGGTAAGCTGTTATTTTCAGTCGGCATCATAATTGGCTAGCCATGCATGTTTCAGTGGTATACAATTAAATTCCGAATCTACATCTAATAGTAAAATATCCCTGTGGACAGTCTGTACAGTGCGTAGGATATACTTATAGACATCTGTAATTAACGATTTATATAATATTTGTAATGGTATTAAACATTCGTCTCTATAAGTTGTGTTCTGTATGTAAGACGGTTTTCTGCATTATACTTATAATTAACGATTGGGGAACTTATTATGATATTATGTTTGTATTATATGTTTTGTTGTGGTGATAATAAATTTAGATTAGTTCTACGCCTACCAACGGTCAATGTTAGAGATTTCATCATATAATTAAAGCGATATATAAACTGTAAACATGAAAATGATCTTTCTTGAACATGATTTTTTTTTCAATTTATACATCGTAATATCTTTGTGATCCACCCTTGAATATTTAAACTAAATTTATCTTCAAGCACTTACTTTTTTTGGTTTTGTTTGTTTGTTTGTTTTTTTGAATTTCGCGCAAAGCTACACGAGGGCTATCTGCGCTAGCCATCCTTAATTTAGCAGTGTAAGACTAGAGAGAGGCAGATAGTCATCACAACCCACCGTCAACTCTTGGGCTACTCTTTTCCAACGAATAATGGGATTGACCCTAACATTATAACGCTCCAATGGATGAAAGGACGAGCATGTTTGGTGCGACGGTAATTCGAACCCGCGACCCTCAGATTACGAGTCGTGTGCCTCAACCATCTGGCCATGCCGAGCATTTCTGGTTTTAATCTGGTATACACATTTCTGTGAACCCCCAGTGGCACATCAGTATTTTTGCGGACTCATACCGCTAGAAACAGGGTTTCGATACCCGTTGTGGACAGAGCACAGATAGCCCATTGTGTAGCTTTGTGCTTAATTTCAAACAAACAAACAAAACACTTTTATCAATTGAAGCTGAAATGTCCGGTATCAGTCTCGTCACTTAAAACACATTAAACCATCAATCGTGTTTTATACTAAAGTCCCTCACGATTAAACTCCAAGTAATCTCATGTATATACTTTAGTTGTTTATATGTTAAATGTAGAGAAATATCTTACGTAAGAATACTTCCAGTAAGTATTATACAAACATTCATATACAACCCATACTTTTAAGTATGTCATAACTATCAAGGAAATCGACATGTCTGGTCCAGAGGGTAATAAACACCAGAATAAATTGGTATAATAAAGCTGAAAAACCATGTTAGCTCAATAAAAGTTAAGTAAACTTTCTTAAAGTCAGAATCAAACAACTGTCAATTATCGTTAACTTATACAAGGACAATTTGCGTAGAAGATTACGTGACTTTTACAACCGCGGCATAAAAGCTGCCCAGTTAACTGGAAATTCCACGTTCTGGGGAAGACAGCTAAAGGTATGATATAAACTGTGAATCAACAGCCAGTTTTATCTCTTATCTAAAGTGTGGGAAGTTGTTTGTCAGCCTGAAGCTGTAAGTGATGCGTATAAAACATCAAAGTAAAGAGGATTGTTACAAATCTTGTTCCTGATAATATGAACAACAGTTACTTTCTCTTGAGACATGTAAAACGTTTATAATATCGAAATATTAGATGAATTACTTTATTGTGTAGATTATGGTTATTTGTTTGTTTGTTTTGAATTTCGCGCCAAGCTACACGAGTGCTATCTGATCTAGCCGTCCCTAATTTAGCAATGTAAGTTTGTTTGTTTTTGTTGTTTGTTTTTGGAATTTCGCACAAAGCTACTCGAGGGCTATCTGTGCTAGCCGTCCCTAATTTAGCAGTGAAAGACTAGACGGAAGACAGCTAGTCATCATCGCCTACCGCCAACTCTTGGGCTATTATTTTTTAGCTAATAGTGAGATTGGCCGTTACAATAATTATAAGGCCTCTACTGCTAAAAAAAAAACATGTTTGGTGAGATGGGAATTCGAACACAAGATCCTCAGATTGCGAGTCAAGCGTCCTAACCATTGGGCCATGTATAAACAGGGATATTCAAGTAAAAACATTAGGAAAGTCGGCAAATAAAGAGAGATATTAAGTAATATAAATTAATATTAGAAATACATATTAACTATAAAATATGTTTGTAGTTAAGCATATAGCTACACAATGGGCTATCTGCGCTCTGTCCACCATAGGTACCGAAACCCGGTTTCTAGAGTTCTAAGTCTGCAAACATGTCACTGGGAGGCTTAAATATAAGAAAAAAAAATTAAAGTTAGAAAACAAATATAATTATTTTGGTACTTATCCTAAATGAAATAAAACATCTCAGGTATTAGCTGCACTCGTAAATATATTTCACTGGGCTAATGAACACATCTCGTTTTACCTTCCAGCCGTTTTAAGAAATTGTCATATCTGTAATGACGTTTGGCGCTGTTAAACTTCAAACCTCATCACTGTCGAGAAATGACTTTATCTTCGATGATACAATTAATCATTAGTCACTAGATATCACTTGTACTACTTGCGGTCTCAGCAGTGTTAAAACATTTTATTACTTGACTACTTATGTTCGGAAACAAGTAATATTGATGTAATAGTAGTTTGAAAAACAACTTTTTACAAGCATACTGAAGTGATTTTATTTTTGGGGAGCATAATATTATGTGTTACAACAGAGCATCGGTCTGGAAGAAAAGACTACAAAATGTCTACAAGTCGTTTCTTGTGAGTTTACTATTAATATCGAAGTATTTGTTAAACCTGGGTGGCAAAAAACGTTATAACTTCTTCCCTATTAATACACACAAGACACGAAGGAGATCTGGTCTTTCTCGTTTCCAACATTTCAATCATTCAAACGACGTGGTTTTCTTAGGTAGTGAAGCTTAGTTTAGGACCAGAACAGATGGAGAAATGAAACGAACCTGTTGAATTATCGCTTCAGGAATTATTTGTTTTTATGACGTTAACTTTTCCTCTGAATGTTGGCTTTTCTTAGATAATGCGTGGTTACACTGTTTGCCATCAGTCTCATGGAGAGGCAGACATAGCCGAAAAGTAACCGCAAGTGTAGAACACTGGGATTTTTAGAACAATTCGCTGTACAAATGTAACATTTGTAGTAAAATTAACATTAACGCAATGTTAGAGAATGGTCTGATGGTGAAAATAATTTGTAACCTCTAAAAACATTATTTCATAAAGTTAATTATTAAAGTATGATACTCTCTGTGATAAGATAGCTAATTGTCCAGCATTGCACTAAATAAAACCAAACAATACCAATAAACATTGGAAGAATAATATATATATATATTTATTTATACGGAATAAAATGGTATTTTGTCAAAAATAGAAAAATCGTTCTTAAAATTCGGCTTACAGATTGAGCGAATAAATGTTTACTTTAAACCCATTCGTTATAATTAAAGACACTAAAGTCACTATATTAAAGGTGTAACTAATCGTGTTTCACATGAATTTAGGTTATTTATAGAACACTTCAGTGTCACGGGATTCGAACCTGCGACTCTTAAATTACGAATCGAATGCCTTAACCATCTGGCCATTTCGAGCACCTCTGAAAAGATAGCTGCCTGTTGTATCTATTAATGATAAACGTAATGTATAGTTACAGAAGGAGGAATCATACCATAATTCTCTCAGCAACTAAACAATGCCACTTAGATTTGTACTGACGTGGTAGCCTTAAAACTGATCGACATGGAGTCAGGCAAATGACCAGTGGTAGGTAAACTTGATGAAATATTCTTTTAAGTTGATTAAAAGTATAAGAGGCTTTGTTGTTCAATGTGAACTAAATTGCTAAAGTTAAATAATTTGTAAACTGTATATAAGTTTTACGGCTAAAAATTATAATTCATCGGGTTCGTGTTTTGTTTGGTCTTTGCTAATGGTTTTTGTAATGGTCGCTTATTAATAATCTACATCGAGAGTAATTAGAGAGAAGACTGGAACTGTCGAAGAAAACTGAATGTGAGCGTGATAAAAGAAAAATGAAGATAAGATTAATGTTAGAAGATGTCAAATAGAAAATCTCAGTTTGATCCGCTAAGCACATGTAGTCTGTAGATCCAGAAAGAATTGGACCAGAAGGTAAAATGACATTCGACTGCCTTTTAATGTTAAATTGCTATAATTGCATTTCGGCGTAACTTTAGTAATATAATTATATATCTATACATATGGATATTAATATCACAGTTACTGGGACTAATATAATTAATATAAAATAAATTGAATTCACATGTTATTGACATAACGTATGATTTACAGGAACATAAATCTGTATAATTGATAACATGTCCAAGCCAATAACATTTATAATTGCGATAACCAATGATAATTGATTCCGCTTTAAATGGTTTTGTTTATAAAGCTTCAATATTAAGACTGTTCACGTGGACTCAAATATCTTTTGTAATATAAA
Organism: Tachypleus tridentatus; assembly: GCF_004210375.1. Taxonomy (NCBI): domain Eukaryota; kingdom Metazoa; phylum Arthropoda; class Merostomata; order Xiphosura; family Limulidae; genus Tachypleus; species Tachypleus tridentatus. The sequence goes on from NC_134828.1 coordinate 104,857,616, forward strand.
GTTTTACTTTTAAACGTAAACGGATTTTTTTCTTGTAAACACTAAAACCAATGTAATATTTACACTTATATTTTATGTATTTTCGTCTATAAGAAAATTCATAGAAAATGGCTATTATTTGGAAATAATACTGAAATATTCAGGATTAGTCTAACTAAATGAACGGCCAAAAACCCCCTATTAGAGCATTGAAGCTCAAAACTGTTCCACAAATAAAAAAAATTAAAACCGATGAAGAATGTTCAAGTAGAAAGCCAGGAATCTCGTTTGAATTTTTTTCCACCATTGGCTCAGCGGTAAGTGTTAGGACTCATAACGCTGAAAGACACGGATTGCCTATTGCGTAGTTTTGCGCTTAACAACAATCAAACAAATAACTGTTCGTATTTTACAGTGTAATTTTGCTTAAACTATAAGAGCCTTTTCTTTAACATGCGTTTTTTAAAGATTTCTAATAATCAAGCATAATTAAATAAAAATAAAATTTCATTAAAACTGATAAATTAGAAATAAGGCTTTCTTGATGCTTGTGTCTGATTAGAAGGCCATACACCAATAATTTTTTTTTTTTTTTACTTTTATCTGACACATTTCATAGTGATAACGAGGAACATTCATTTCTAATGTTTACCATATAAATTATACAACAGTCCCTTATTATGTTTGCGTTGTTATAAATCATTATGAACATTAAACTTCTATAAGTTGTGACATTCTAATCACGTGAAGGTAATATAGTCAATAAAAATGAAAATTATGGAAACAAGGTTCTAACATTTACATTTTCCTTAAGATGTTTTCTGTTATCTCTCTTTTTGGACCCTGAAATAATCAGAACGGATACTTTTAGTTACTTGATGCATGAAAACAGACGTTAACAGACGTTGTTATTACACGTGCTTGTAATTGCATGAAATGAATATTCGCCTGTCACGATACGTCAGTTACGTTTCACAACATCTTATAAATGTATTACAAACCGTGGTGTCTGTCCGAACGCTCGCGTGTCCATTTGAAAAGCTGTGCACGCAGTCAAAGCTAAACATTCACTTTTTAAATGACGTGAGAACATGCACGTATAATATTGATGTTAAATTTTATTTCGCAAGCAGAATATTTTACACTAATCTCTAAGGAACTAATCACACTATAATTCGCATTTCAAAATGTGACGGAACTTAAATAATTAAAATGTAGATTTACCGTATGTTATTTTTTGAGCGGCTCTTAACATGAATGAAACGCTCAACAATTACTTTTCATGGTGGACGATACAAATAGATCAAAGATTGACTCTTAGTTAAACCAAGAGTGCAACACAATAAATCCTTGAAAAGCCCATGAGATAATTTAAATTGATAGATTAATTAAAATTTTCCCTTCACTGGGGACGGGCATTTTTGCTTGTCATCTGTAAATCTCATTCAACAATCATGACACATCAGCTATGTTTCACACCATCATCTACATAACTAAATCTTCAGTCTTCATACCTCAGCTACGTTTCACACCATCACCTATAAAACAAATCCTCAATTTTCAAACATCAGCTACGTTTCACACCATCGCCTATAAAATAATTCCTCAATTTTCAAACATCAACTACGTTTCACACCACCTCCTATAAAATAATTCTTCAATTTTTAAACATCAGTTACGTTTCACACCATCACTATAAAATACTTTCTCAATTTTCAAACATCAGTTACGTTTCACACTTTCACCTGCAAAACATGAGCATGTCTCTTTTTAGTAATCATTAATTTTTTATACATTCTACTTTAAAACATGGTATAAAGTCGGGTTTTTTAAATTTTCATTTTATTTCTTGGCGTTATTTTGGCGCCTTTATTAATTGCAAAAAATATCAAAAGCAAAATAATAAAATTATCACAAAGCATTGGAAGAAAAAACAAAATGTGACTATAAGTCATTAACAAGTTAATAATTTGGATTATATTTTAAAGTATAAATTTCTAATATTAACTGTAAAAAATTAGTACAATTTTTTCCCGAGACGCCTGGTATGGATATTAAGAATGTAATTAAAATAAAGTGAAGAACGACGTTTCAACCTTCTTAGGTTAACAAAATGAGTTCCTTGTTATCACGAAGTACAATCTTTATTTTGGAATGAACGGAGTTGGTGTAGTTTCTGACGACTGAAACAGAAACTTTATAAACTTGGCGGAAATAAAACACCATCTGCAGAATGGTGCAGATTTACACAATAGCAGTAAACACGAATTACTCGATTAAACTAACTTAAAGGGAAACGAGTCTTTATTTAATGTCATAATTATGGTAAGAATAATTAATACCTAAAGTTGGTTAATAGTTCGTTAATTTTCAAACATCAGTTACGTTTCACACTTTCAACTGCAAAACATGAGCATGTCTCTTTTTAGTAGTCATTAGTTTTTATACAATCTACTTTAAAACATCAGACAATCCTGTCTGATGTTTTAGAGAGGATAAAACAATAAACTAAGTCGTCTGATTGTAATACCATCAGAGAGTGTTTTTAAAGCTTTTCACATTATGTTCAGCAGTTTCCTTTAGTAGTTTAACAACGCTTGTATTTTTACGTGTTTCATTTGCCTTGTTCCAAACATTAATAGAAACTTTAATCACTTCTGAAACAGTCAAGACAATAATCTAATACATCATAAGATGAAGCATTACATTAGCTGAGGATATAGAACTGGGGACGGTTTGGTTTTGTTTTGAATTTCGCACAAAGCTACACGAGGGCTATCTGCGCTAGCCGTCCCTGATTTAGCATTATAAGACTAGAGAGAAGGCAGCTAGTCATCACCACCCACCGACCAACTCTTGGGCTACTCTTTTACCAACGAATATTGGTATATACAAGTAGGAAACAAACAGAAAACAGATACGAGTGTTCGGCTGCTTCCAAACTCCACCTTTGTCTGGTCTACTTACTGCTGGAACTTTAGAAAATTTTTTCTTCATGCGAATATAATTAATAAAATTGCTAAAGAACAGTTACAATATAACTATCATAATTATTTCAAATCCGAAAGTTTTAAACCTAAATTTAACATTTAATAATTAGTTCCACCTGCTGTTAAGAAAGAAAAGATGGCGTTGACGGCCACTTAATCCGTTCCTAACAGTGATAAGTGTTGTTTATACTTCAATTAGCGTGTTCTTGACAACGTGTTTATCGTTGATTAAGTAAGAAGTCAGTTAAGTGGTTGTCGTGTAGCCATCGTCTCAGAAAGAGCGTAGTGACTGCTAGAAACAATTCATTCAAAATCACGAGAGAGGAAGAGAGAAGCCACTCAACATGAAGAGAATTTATTAGGCAAGTTCAAACTCAAGTAACACAAGTTTTGAACTTTTCAATTTTAACTTTTTTTTTGTAACGATCGATGGAATAAATAACAAAAAGTCCTGATTCTCAAACTGTGATATTGATTAAGTGTGAAGGAAAGTGAAAACTCTTGGTGCATACAAACGAGAGACTAAACAGTGGTTCCTCATTTACATATAACGTGGTTTATTTATATCAATATATTGACCACACACATGAAGAGTGGTTATGCAAGGTTTAGAAAATTTTAGCACAACGTTTTATTATAGCTCTGGTTGTAAATATTGGGTTTAAAACACTCTACCCCGATAGTTTAGTGGATTGGGCTTAAAACGGTAAAAAAACATCGTAACCTCTTTTCTCTAATAGCATTGGTCATCTATCAGATTCAGTTAAAATCATACATCAACTAGCAAAGGATGTTTTATTTCTAATCCGGGTTCAAAATACACTTAAATATATTTGTGAGCGGATTACATCACATAATAAAAGAACAAATATTGAGATGGATAGGATAACATAGTATTAGACATCTTGGACCACGTACTGCCGCCATGACAGTGTAGAAACTAAATTGTCAATAATGTAAACAAACCATATCATTACAGATGGTATGAGAAAGTGGTATTCTTGCATACCATAACGGTATGGAACAGTCCTTTCTGACGCAAACTATTCATACACTTGATCATAAAGATGTGTTCAGATCAGGGATTTAACATTTCCAGAAAGTGGATGTACACTGTACTTAATTGAATTGGAAAACAAAATAATATGGATCACCGTGAGGCACCAGAACCATCAGGAAAGAGGCTTGGTAATCTAAGCCATGGAAAGCAAAGTGCAACATCTTGTGACACGTAGAATTGGAAAACAAAATAATATGGATCACCGTGAGGCACCAGAACCATCAGGAAAGAGGCTTGGTAATCTAAGCCATGGAAAGCAAAGTGCAACACGTGAAAATGCATGAACGTAAAAGTTAGTGACAAATTCAGTTCAAGTGCTCAGACAACAGTACGACGTGGTTAAGAACTAGTTTTGTATGAAAAGATGGCACAAGTAACGTTCATACAAGTTGCTTTCATGACTTATTCTTCAAGTGTCGTGTATTCCAAGCAGCTACAGGCATTCAAACTATTCCATGCAAAGGATTACCAGGCCCAGCATGGCCAAGTGTGTTAAGGCGTGTGACTCGTAATCTGAGCCGTGAGGGCCATTGGGAAGGGGCCGTTAAAAGTTAATGTTTTTTACAATGTTACTTATTGCTTATGATTTTAAACCTAGACTTTTTGGTATAAGCTGTTTTCGAAACAGTTCACTCACAGCTAAATAAGAGAGCATAACTCTACAGCTAAGCGTGGCACATTGGTTAACGTGATGGACTCAGGTTCCATGATTTGGACCTCCGTACTCTGTGGTCGGCAGTGTGCTATGAGAGTGAAGGTTAAATCTCATTAACTGTTTTTCTTCTAGTCATTCAGAGTATAAACTAACCAGTAGTTTTTAGTATACTCCTGTTGAATCGAAGAGTGAAATCCATATTCGCAGCAACGAGTCACGAACCATGAATTGATGGATTTACAGTCCGGATAACGCTAACCACTAGGCCGTTCCCAATCTCGAAATTGCATTTTGTTATAAACGGGATTTCTATCCCTATGTGTTAAGACAACACTGATAAACAAAGAAGGTAATTGTGTAAAGTACGATAAGACTGTTGTGTGATGTTAAAATTTTTTACAATGTTATCACAGTTAAAGTTTTTACAATGTTATCACAGTTAAAGGTTTTTTTACAATGTTATCACAGTTAAAGTTTTTTGCAATGTTATCACAGCTGAAAGCTGGGTGTAAAGTGTTCCGTGAAGCTACTGGCCAGATTGTGGTATTCAATATCAATAATTCATTATTGTAAAAAATATATTTAGAATTAAAACAATTGTAAATCAACTTTAAAATATTGTTAAATTCCCATAGTTTTGACACGAAAACTCAAACTGAAGTTAGTTTCTGGATTCAATAAAGTCTACTCAACACACAACAAATATACATATGTATATTTCTTATATGTTTTCCCCCACAAGTCACAAAACTGGTTTTGATTTTGCATTATTTCACATTTGTGATTGTTTTGTATTAAGTGATATTAGATGTATATGTACACACTTATAAATACATATATATATCATCGCATTGCTGTTATTGTTCGAAATTGCCAACTTATTGTCGTTGGAGATAACGTCTGTGGCAATAGAACCCAAATGTAGTCAACAGTTTGAACCCTACATGTATACACATACAACCACACCATCAATAAACGTCATCTGTGAACAAGAATAAATAAACACTGTAATATTAGCCTGTTCTATTTTTTTTCTACTTTTTACTCTCTTCGACCAGTTTCGTGAGTTCAAAGGTTACTTTTGAGTATATGATTTTACTGAGCATCTGTAGCAGAAACATTCGAATAGCGCTTTTCAACAAAATGAAAACAAACTAAATTAAGTACACGTTTTTCAAATGTATTAACATACAATACACTCCATGTAAAACTCAAGTATATTAAAATGCTCAGATATAAATAAAATTAGTTAAACTTTAACCAATACGCTTTTTAGTTTAAAGTCTTATTCTAATTATACCTTGTGTATCATAAGTAAAACAAGAACAATATTTTAAATCTTTATCAATTTTTTTAAGATGAAACTTTTATTAAACCTGAGATGAATTAATTCTTTGTATTTTTTCTAGAAAACTTTCCACAGTCCATAATTATGTTCAGCACTTGAATACAGAGCAACTAAATCTAAAGAAACAAAAACTCTGATTTTATTCTAATTTCTTGGACGTTTTCAACAAATTCAAAATCATCCTACTAAGTGTTTGAATGTGAGATAAAAGAGGTTTAAACAATATTTATATGTCCAAAAGATCACTTTAAAATTCAGTAAATTTTTATTACCTGCTACGATCGTTCTATTTAAAATATTGTAAGGTTTCGAATATGAATAAATAAATTTTTGTTTCAAACAATAACTCATTAATCTCTTATGGAACTTGTCAGTTACATAAAAATCAGAAGTTCCAGTATTTTCTTTTTCGTTACCATCTTCTGAAGTTCGTCAACATAATTATTTAATTTCTCCTTTTGAAACATATGCATCTCATTTTATTTAAACTTATAATTTATTTGTTAAGCCTTTGTAACATTTAAATGCTCATTAACCTTTTGATTATAACACTTTGGGACTGTGATTATCTATATTTCGTCTTTATTCGCTAGTTGAAAGATAAATTTAGAATTTTTAAGTTTCTTGAGCGATTTCTGCCCTTTTAACGTTAAATGATCCTTCGACTGTTTTTCAGTAACAGAATATAATTCAGTTTTTGATAAATTAACTGCAATTCTGAGTGTACTTCTTGAACAAAATTAAAATCTGATTTATTTCTTACCGGGATTATCTTTATTAGAAACTTCATGAAAACATTTACTAAATCTTAATTTTCTATTTAATTCATATATATCGTCTGCCAGTTTTGCTTTATTAGGTTTATTTGTTGGAGAAAATGTTAATCCTTTTGCTAATATCTTATTGTCTTGTATATCACCTTTGTTAAATCAACAATTTAAAAAAAATTCTGATGCAGTTTATCTAACTTTTCTTGGAACTCTATCATATTTTTAAAAAGTACAGGTTCTTCATACAATATTTATCTTCTTTATCAGTGCCTGATATTTTCCATTCTATTGATGTTTCTTCTCCTAAATTTTTCTTTTGTTTATCCTTGTTTGTTTTGTTGACTTCTAACATATTTATCTCCTATATCACAACCTCTAGAATTTAATCTAATATTGTTCATTTATTTATCACTTATTCTCCATCTTCTCGTATTTAATATGAATTATTTTCTCCTTTTTATTATCAGCATCATGAGAATCTTCACTTCTATTTATAATAACTTTATCATTAATGTTCTTTCTTCTCTTTAGATTTTCTCTGTCTTTATTAATTGTTATATGAACCACATTTCCTGCCATTTTTCATTACTTATTTTTCCTTTCATTCTATATGAATCATTCTGATATTCTAACAGTAATTCAAAAATTTCTTGATTTCATGTTTTTTTCATTAAATAAAATGGAACATTTCAAGTCAGTTTCCGTAAATTTTATCGTTTGGTTTTTTTTCTTTGTAACATCAGCTTCAGCTTCTATTTTAAAATTTTCCGTTGTAACCTTGTTCTCACTTGTTCTTCTATATTTGACAGAATTTCATTAATTGCTTCACTAAATTTAAGAGATATTAATGCGGGATCGTATACAATTATATTTTTCCATGATTTATTTAAAATTTCAAACTTCTCCAAAATGCAAATGTTCTTTCTTTCATAAAAGTTCTCATAGCGCTGCCTAAATCACGCAAAATACATTCGAATTCTTTTTGTAATTGATCTTCCGTTTCCTGGAGATTATTATTTCTTCTAGAGGGTTTTTTTATGCCTGACTCCCTTCCATTCAAACATTTGTCGCTGTTGATCGTGACTTTTGTGATCCATTTCAACAATTCTTCTTTTTTTCTTATCCATTTATTAAAAGTGCAATTTAACTTCTCTATAAAAACACTTTTTTCACTTTTATAATTTAATCGTTAAAGTTAGTTTCTTCTTTGACTTTTAAAGGCATCATTTCAAGTAATTATATCTTTAAATGTGATCTAGATTTCAAACGTGATTTGGAATAAATCAACAGGTATTAAAGGTATAACCAAGACAGCAATAACATTCACACTGGAATATTAGACTATTCAGTTATTTCTCATCTTTATTAATCTGCGCAACTAGTTTCATGACTTAAAATGGTTCTCTTGAGGAATTAATTTTACTGAGAATCTATAATTTAGTGTGATACAAAAAATTATGCTTTTTTAAAAGCTTAATAACTGTAATTATCATAAAATTCATGAGTTAAACTTTAACATTGATTGGAATTTTTTTCCTCCCGCCTGTCTGTAAGTATCGCAGAATAATGAAGTGTATATATATACTTCAAAAAATACCATAACAATTAAAAAGTAGAGGGTGTGATAGCATATCCAATAACAGCAGTTCAAATCAAGTTTTGGACATTAGGAATTATAAAACCACATGATAAGCGTGTGGAAATCACAGTTCTGAGTGGTTAATAATAATCCATGTTGACAGCTACGGAATGACTCCATGTTTCGTTAGGAGTTGTATGAAACATTTTTAACAGGACAATATTCACAACAGAAGTCTGCGAATTTAAATTCATGAAAATTGTTTTGGTTTTAATAACGGATTTTCCGTAATTCAGCTGCACAGATTTGGAAAATAATATTGTTTGTTTGTTTTTTACCTATAACGTAAGGGTTTTTACAAACCAGGAAAAATACAAGTCTTACTTTGATTAAATTATTATTTTGCATACCACAATATACAATTTTTACCATTATGTTTGGGTTTTAGAACGATCGATAAGATTCACGTCTTGATTGGCCTAGAAAAATCCATAGCCAGTGGTTGTTAACATTTTAAACGAACACTGTGTAACCCAATTTCAGTGAAATTGATTCACGTGTATAAAAGTACTTTTGGAATTTTGTGAACAATTTTTACTTGATGGAGAAAAAAGGAGACAGTATATATAATTGGATTGCTACAGTTGGTATACTATAAATCTCTAAAGCTATAACTGTGATTAACGCTTATTAATGATGAACTTCAGATACAAGGCCCGGCATGGCCAGGTGGGTTAAGACGTGCGACTCGTAATCTGACGGTCGCGATTGCGCATCCCTGTCGCACCAAACATGCTCGCCTCTTCAGCTGTGGAGTGTTATAATGTGACGGTCAATTCCACTATTCGTTGGTAAAAGAGTAGCCCAAGTGTTGGCGGTGGGTGGTGATAACCAGCTGCCTTCCCTCTAGTCTTACACTGCTAAATTAGGGACATCTAGCGCAGATAGCCCTCGAGTAGCTTTGCGCGAATTTCAAAACAAACAAACAAACTTCAGATAATTGACCAGGAACATTTATAGATATCGCACTTTACAAACCGTTTAACTTTAGCGGTTAACATCAGTCGTTAGTATTTTACAAAGACATTATATAACTTCAGCTGTGAAAACCTCACGTGTGATCAGCGAAGAGACATCAAGCTCTCCGTTAAGTGAACTGAACCAATATCAACTCGAAACTAATTTGCTCATTGTGAATTCTCAATAGGATATCAAGAAAGTTTCGGATTACTTAGAAGATTCAATATTGTTTGTAAGATTTTAAAACTTTTGTACATAAATCATTATTTTTTTGTAACCGTTATTATAAATAAAACACTGTGTAATAATCTTGTTGACAAATTTAATACATTTCAACATTTAATTAACTAGTAAATTTAAAGTCATAATTTAATTCAGTTTCAGGCTATTTCAAATTCAAAAAATGTAACATAGTTGTCAAAATACATGGATTTTTAAAATAGATTTATTAAT
>NC_134828.1:104867969-104929873 GCF_004210375.1 Tachypleus tridentatus
TCATTATTCAATAATTTTGAAAAGTTACGAGAGTTAAGGTGGGAGTTGCCTGAAAGCTAGTGTCATACAAATACTCATGTAAGATGCTGACAGAAGATAAAATTTTCTTTGAAATTGTAAGTATCTAATGGAAACACATTTTAATCTGTTAACTCTCCAAAACCAGATCTCTGGTGACCAACCAGCAGGCGATAAGAGAAAGGGGTTTCCGTCTTCACCCTTTACGTCTGATGATGTGTTAAAAGTTTTCCTCTTTCTTTTACTTTAAGGCTTTGTTGTTTGTTAGTGTTTCCTTTATTTTATAGTTATTAATTAGCTATGGTTTTAAAATTCACTCCAGGTGAACATGAATCTTGAATTTCATATGACTTTTCATACCCTTTTCACCTGGTAGAATTTTCAAAACATTTCTTAATTGCGCTGAATTTTCCTCCTTTTACTTTAGGTTGATCAACTCCTGATTTGTCCACCAGTGACGCTATTTCTGTTTTGAGAATCGTGTCTATGATGGAAGTCCCTATACCTATGACTCACACTCACCTTCACACATGCCACTGAGTATGATATAATTAATGGAAGATTTCTGTAGGTTCTCCGAAATCCTCTATGCATCTATATCTTTCCTGCAAAATCCTTTGTATAGCCTGTTTTTCTCAATTCCCAACGGTTCTGATGGTTATAAAATCAGTTGAATACTCAACGTCTGAAAACATTTACCACCTAAGTAAAATGTTCCTCTTTTTTTTGGTCCCCAGTTACCACATTCTTCATCTTAGATGGTAAATTAATTGATACAGGATTAGACCAACTTATCCATATACTTGTCTACTTCCTTCTCTAGGTTATATCCATCATTCAGTCCACATCAGCATCTGTCCTTCTGATAAGACCTTTATGGGATCTCAAACTTAATTTGCAGTCCTTATTTTACTTCAGGAAATAACTCCCTTAACACTTCCTCTTTATATCACTCCTTCATCAGACTTGTAGTGCTAAATGTATCATTTGCTATCACAACTCCCTTCAACATGTGGTCATCTATCGGTCAGTTACCTCTTTCTTTCTTTGTGAACCTGAGAATGATCGAAGAAGGTCGAAACATTGTTCACTCCTCTACATAGAAACAATTCCCAACCCAAACCAGCAGTTTTTACATAGAGAGAATTAAGTTGATAATCATTTCCAACAATTTTGAGAAGGCTGCCCTAATCATGGAATGACTCAACGAAAATGGTCATTATTATTTTCAAAGTGTTTTAACTGGTAAAACACAAGAACCTTATGCTGGTATCTCGCAAGAAGATTGTACAGATTGTGATAAAATTAAAGCAGCTATTCTGAAAGCATACAACTTACTACTGGAGGCTTATTACCAAAGTTTAGAAGTTATTGCAAGAAAGATAATCAAACCTATATAGAGTTCGTCCATTAAAAGAAGCTTGTTTTGATCGATGGTGTAATTGTATATATATATACAACATTTTCGACATACTAAGACAGTTATGCCAAATTGAGAAATTAAAACGTTATACAAGTGACGACCTAAAGTTTACTTTATTGAAATACTACAAGAAGCAGTTGTTATTTCTGATGATTACATTTTAACACAGATAAAACCACTTTGTATGAAAACAAAACTCCTGCCACATCAACCAACACCTGCATCTGTTCAATCCAATAAAGTTAAGGATTCCTTTAAGAATTACGGCTTCTCTAGTTCGAAATTAAATTCCCTACGTTTATGAAGTACCATATAAAAGGATTTAGGGCTATTGTTAATATGAAAGTGTATTTAAATTTATGTCGTAAATATTGTTTTAACTAGGTTACATTGAATTTTTTATTACCTTATTCGACGATTTTGTTACAAATCCTTAAATAAAAAGAGAGAAAACGTCTAAAACAGATAAGTAAGTAAATGTAATTCCATAAAAGGTGTTTTATATGTTATTAAAACACATTTTGGTAACATTCAATAGGATAATATGACAGTTGTTAAGCAGAAAATATACATATATAAAGAATATATTTAAAATCAGCTACAATAAAATTGAAACTGTAACTTCGATAAATGTAGTGATAAGAACTAGAAAGACAGATCAAACAGTTTGAACCATATTAAAATTTTTATCTTAATTATTTAATAAAATTAATATTCAAGAATAAACTTGAGGTCAATAAAATTCATTTTATGTAAAGACTGAAATATATGATACTATGTAAAATAATTTAAACATTTGTATACAATTTTTTGTGTCTTTCTTCTTCTATAAGCTGTAACTTATAAACCACTGTGTACCTACTTCTGACTTGTACAACAAAAACACGTAAATATCATCTGGGATAGCTTTCATACCTAAACATCCTAAAGTGTGTGTGTGTTTTCTTATTGCAAAGCCACATCAGGCCATCTGCTGAGCCCACCAAGGGGAATCGAACTCCTGATTGTAGTCTTGTAAATCCGTAGACTTACCGCCGTACTAGCGGGTGGAAACATCCTAGAGATCCACGATAAATTAGTAACAGCCCAAAATATATGCAGTTATTAAGATTGTATTGCGCAATACGCATATCAGTCAATTGATGGCGAGATGTAAGAAGTTAATCTAAGAGTTTTCAATCATTAAGTTATGTATTTACATTTAGTATTTACCACTAATGAATTCTGTGATGTGGAAAGTTTTATTTCATCGATTTCTTGATAGTTCAACAAAAAATACAAATACCAAGCTCTAGAAAGTCGTTTTGTTGAATCTGTCAACACAGATTTCTGTTTGTGTATGAATAAACATTACATTATAGATTTCACTCTGTTGTCGGCGTTTTTACAAACACCCGTAACTTAAGATGTAATGCTGACCATCAGCTGTTTGAAGAACAAAATACAGTGTTTGAAGAACAAAATACAGTCACTTAAGATGTAATGTTAACCTAATGGTATTAGTAGAACAAATCAGAATCATTTCAGATATTACGTTTACTTATACCTATAAAAATATATTTTTCATCTAGTACTGTCAGTGTTGATTGTACCTTGTAATTCTCGTCCAATCTAACCATTAAAGTTTGTGGTATGTTTCTTGTTCTCCGTTTTATTAAACATCAAAGATTGAAATTTGACAAGCAGATTGTTTAAAGTGGATTAACTTCTATATTTATGTAATTTACACCGTAACTGAATATATTTTACTTATGTATGTAGTAACCTAGTCCTTAAGTGATATAATGATATACATTGTTACTTCGTTTTCAGCATTATTCTAATAATCAGATTTCTGAAACACCTACCTACTACTACTATCACAGTAAAACGTTATATTATCTACACATTAAAATTATATAGATATGATGAAAAAAAATCATGCCTACAGTTACAGAATAACTTATTACACATTGAATTTCTAAAACAATTATTATAAACTCTTGCATTTCAAAGTTTCCAACATCAGTTTATGGTTTAATAAACAATACCATAATAAACAGAAACAGTGTTTAAACAAAAATATCACTGGTGATGAAAAGGAATTCAGAATCGTCATGAGAAATGATGTCTACATAATGAGAGGATGGCCGAATACTGTCCTCAAGAGGATGAGAAGTTGATAAATCCTAAGTAGTATAATGTGGTTTTAAATTTACCTCAGTTTAGACAATAACACAAATGCAAGGTCTAACTGTATTGGCTTACAAGAGTATACCGTACATTACATATTAGTATTTACTCATTAATGTTTAAATTTTAGTAACATTTCTTAAAACGTAGAAAGTAAATGAAATACTTTGAAAAACGTTGATTTCGATACGTACCCGTGCTACGAAATTCTTCACTCTTGCGCATACATACTAATTTTCCTAAGCCTTGTTTAGAATTGAGGGTAAGGTGTGTAGGGCATTGACTTAAAAAATCAGATTAGAGTATTAGTATTCTCAAAATCCCTGTATTTAATTTACCAGGGTCTCTAAATAAAGTGTATGTGGGTTGAAAAAATCCCATACCTATTCAGAGCTACGTTTTATTAATTACACACCTACAGTTTCAGCAGAATTCTTTCTCACGTTTTCAAATCACTTATAAACATCTGTCAGGATTACATTGAGGGGAAAATTCTCTTTCTATTGGTTATAAACTTATGTTACTTAGAAGTAGGTGGTAATAGTTAAGACCAAATGATTGGTTTAAAAGGCGGAGTTACTGTAGTAATTTGCTAAATATATTGTTATCTCAGCAAATCCTAAAGGAGGGCGGTTCTTATTTTATATTTAGTTGTCTGTATCTCAATTTCGAGGTTCTAATTCGTTAGATACTTGTATTGCGGGCGTAATCAAATAGAAACTGAGCAGTTAGACAATTGGACGTGTTATGTGACACATAAGAGCCAATACTTAACATTTTTCCTTTACAGTTTTTCTTAAATGAGTAAGTTAAAACATATATAATTGTAAAATTGAAATTAAACTACGATTTCATGCTAATCTCATTGACGAAAGTGATTAAAAATGTTATTTAATAAACTTTTGAAAGTAACGATCTAAAGGTCTCAGCACGTGCAATTTAACCTAGATGGACGAATGTGTGTTTGTGTGTGTTTTCTTATAGCAAAGCCACATTGGGCTAGCTGCCGAGCCCACCGAGGGGAATCGAACCCTGATTTTAGCGTTGTAAATACGTAGACTTACCGCTGTACTAGCAGGGGGGCAAAAACGAAGCGAATAGATATCTGTGCACTGTCTGCCACGGGTATCGAGACCCGGTTTTTAGCAGCATAAGTCTGAAGACATATGGCTGTGCCAGTGGGGGGACTTCCACATATTTATCATAAGTAGTAGGTTGAATTCCTTTTCACTGAGCTGTTATAAGTATTATTGATAGCAATAATTTAAATACCATACAAACTGTACAAGTTTAATTAAAATAATTCTTACAAGAACTAGTAATAGTCTGACTTAAAATTTACACAATATTTAGTCTCTTGTTTATTGTAAGACTTAATATTCGTAAATATTATTCCTTTAATATACGTTTATTTTAAAATAGAAAAGCTACTTTTATAACAATATTGGCCTGGCATGGCCAAACGCGTAAGGCGTGCGACTCGTAATCCGAGGGTCGCAGATTCGCGCCCGCGTCGCGCTAAACATGCTCGCCCTCCCAGCCGTGGGGGCGTTATAATGTGACGGTCAATCCCACTATTTGTTGGTAGAAGAGTAGCCCAAGAGTTGGCAGTGGGTGGTGATGACTAGCTGCCTTCCCTCTAGTCTTACACTGCTAAATTAGGGACGGCTAACACAGATAGCCCTCGAGTAGCTTTGTGCGAAATTCCAAAACAAACAAAAGCTACTTTTGTAACAATATTCTTCAAATTTACTATCACTAGAAAGTTCACCTCTGTCATACACATATGTATGAAAGTTTGGATGTATACAGCAAAACAAATTGTCATTCTAAGGTAATTCTCAAAACAGTTTATGATATATTTAGAATATAATGCAGGCATACGACAAGTCACCTAATTAATGTTAGTTTATGTTGTGATAAAGTGATTCGAAACATCAAAGTTTTATTAAAAACATTAATAGATCAACTAAGTTAAGAAATTAATTCATTTGTTATAATTTTTCTTCAAAATTAAAATGTATTAAAAGAAATTTCCAGATACATTTCTGAACTTTTGAATTGCTGATAAAACAACAGTTAAAGAGTAACGTTATCACATGTATGGCTGATATTTTACGTTAACAATATCGAACATGAATTTCATTAACTTTCCAATAAGAATTCACTATTTAATTTTTGAGTAAGAAAATAGTATCAGCATTTATGAGTAACTCTTTCTATTTTTAATAAAAAAAGACAACAAAACAAATTAGGGTTAATGCGTAAACTTAAACAAATAAAGTGTGTGTGTAAAATTAAAGTGTATCCTAAAGAACACAGTTACTAGAGAACATTTTCCAAACATTAATTCTTGTCAGAAGATGGGGTTTGAAACATGAAGCAACATAAAACACATGAATAACATTAAATGTTAAAAATTTGTTGATAACTGAGTTTTTTAAAAGTCAGTAACCAAGTTAAGATATCAGTGTACATAAAAACTATTATAAAAGATATAGATTCTTAATATATATTTTTTAAACACGTGGATGACAAAACCTGTCAAACTAATGCTCTAAACTGAGTAAAAAATTTCCATGTGAGCTGACATAAACAATTTAATGGATAAGGATGTTAGATAGGGTTATGCATTTTTTATTTTGTATTAAGTTATAAGACTGCCATGGATGATTGGTAATGTTCTAAAATACCTCTGATAAAAATATATAAATCTATTTATTTATTTGTCAAGTATATTAATTATTAATTATGTCTGAAATATCATTTTTAGAAATGACATCATAATCAAATCCTTAAATAATTTCCGAAGTCAAATCGGACAGTTTCTGTGAGATAGTGTTGATGTCATGATCAGAGCAACTATCGCATGGAATATTGTAAATATTACAACAGTTTACAATACTTTCCAGGGTAATCATCGCCAGTTTGATAGATATTACAATGTCCGTATAACCAGTCTCCAACTTTCAAGTAAAATTCTATAATACTCTCGGGAATTACAAATAAAAGTTGTATCAAGCTAATACCACATCACTTCACCTATTCTTAACTGTTATATCATCTACCATGTTCCTAATTACTTTTTAGTTGTTTTCAGATCTGAAAATATTTTTACTTTATTGTTTAGCTTTCATTCAGTTTCATGTTTCACTTCTTTAATATCAAATAACATTACATATAGAAATAGTTTTATTATGTAGAGCATTGCTTGAGACTATCCTTGACGTTGAAGTGAGGTTTCAGACGGTACTTCTTCAGATAAGTCAGTTGTAATCAATAGCTCCTCGTCTGTTTATGTAAGGAAGAAATTAGTAAACTATAATTCTGTTGAGAAGCTCCTTCTGTTTAAAATGTGGCTACTTCACTGATGTAACTTATCTTACCAGATGTGATCACTGACACAGAGAATTTACAGATCTTAATCATATGTACAACCTCACTTAAACCAACACAGTTTTACTGTTGTTGACTACAAACACAATTACCTTCCATTACATATCACCTATTAAACATACCAATAACTCATATATTACTTGACAAGTTATATTACAGAACATGATAGTAATATCAGCCACCTCTCATGAGAAACCTCTTTTATATAAATCAAACACTAACTTAAAACATAATAAGTCAAGTTTAAACCAACATACAACCATCATCTGATACTCAGATTGGTATGTACAGTTGTTAGAAAAACAGATGCAACACTCATCGTTACACTGAACACAGAACATCTAGTCCTTAGTCAACTTACTGTTATTAGCTGTCCACCTGTACATTTTTTAATTTATTGTATATTTGTGAAAAACATAGCCCCAACACCAGCCACGTGCTCAATGAATGCAAATGTGAAGACTTGTATAGCATTTCAGTTGAGAATTTAAAATAATTTCTCTACAACATTATACCTCAAACACCAAAAATTAATATAAAAAGGATGTTGTAAGTGAGATTGTATAAATCAGTTTAGTATTAACAAATGGTTTAGACTTTTATAAATTAAAATAACATACATATTTGTTTCTTCATTTTTATATATTTAAAAAATTGTTAAAGTTATTTTAAACTCCTTATATTAACTATGTTTTACGTATTTCTTGTTATAATATTTTTTATTTCCTTAGCTGTATTCAACACCTTGTTAATACTTTCTTTGTTATATTGTTATTATTAATACTCATGTTTCTATCTTGTAAAATATTATTTTCTCAACTGTTGTATTCGATTCAAAATTTCCTGTCATTAACCAAAAGCTTGTTTCTGGCTTGAAAAGAATATTTGTTTAAAACATTACAAGAAAATAAAACCAAATTTAAAGTAATTAAACACAAAGTTTAATTTATTTTATTAACCTTCACACTGTTCTGTTATTTTATATAAACACACACACACTTACTCATTACACACATTTTCACACTGTTCTGTTATTTTATATAAACACACACACACTTACTCATTACACATATTTTTTATATAATTCATCTGTTTTGTTTTTTGAATTCATAAACAGTCTGTATCAATATTTCTTTTGATAAATTAATATCTCTATAGGGCTATACTTGATAATGTAAGTTTAAGTCACATCTGTTCTTGTTGAAGTATACTAGACCTGACTATAATTAGTTACTGTTGTCTCTATTTCTTTAATGTAGAAACTTTATATTAATGTAAGTTTCATGTTTACATGATTTACTAAACAAGATTCTGGCTATATGACTTACAGAAACAAAAAATGAACCTAGACCATCAACTAGCATGCTGCATTAAACCAGAGTTTTACGAACTTATACAACAAAACATAAACCAAATCAACACTTGGAATGGCAGAGACAAAAAGATCTACCACAACAAAAACTTGAGAAACTAAGATGCAAACAACAGAAAAGACAACACGACAAACCATTGATTAACCTCATAATTAACAGATCTGACTGACAATTAAACACAGATGAGATACATCAACTTAACAAAGGACCCAACTTCGCAATACCACCTAGGTGCATTCCAACTTTAGAAATTAAAGCATGTTTAGAAGACTTAACCAGGAGACTTGTGATACTTTCCACAGAAAACAAAATCAACAGAAAATAACCAACAGAAAGAAGACAATTTTGACAATACTATTGACATCCAACAGCCAAACTTCTTGGGAAAAATTAAAAATTAATATTTTCCAGAAACACCTAAACACAACATCTTAAACGATTTTTTCAAAGAATTTTCTCACAAAACCATCAACATAATTTCACAAAACAGAAAACTAAAAAACAACCTCACAAAAAGAGACATTAATTCCATTAAAACCTAAAACAAGACAAAACATTAAAATTCTAAAAGCAGATAAAGGAAATACTATAGTCATAATAAACACAAATGAATACATCCAAAAAACGAAGAACATCCCATCAGACATAAACAAATTGAAACCAATACACACAAATCCAACAGAGACACATGAAACGAAACGAAACAAAATACTACTATAAACGAAAAAAGCTAACACAATTTCAAAAACACCACACCACAAATACACGGCATCCCCAAACCTCATAAACCAGATTGTCCACTATGACCAATAATGTTCACATATGAATCGTTTAATTACAGTCTTGGTAAATACATAGCATGGGCATTCTCCAAATATGTAACATCAGCCAGCTTACTCATCAAAGACTTAATTTCAAATCTAACCTCAATCTTCTTAATCATAAAGCCTTAATGGCCAGTCTTGATGTAATATCCCTCTTTACAGAAGTCCCAACTGCTGAAGCCTGCAAGATAGCGTTAGAACTCTATATCCGAGACCCTAACCCATCAATAGACATTCCAGCAACCAATTAGCAACCCTTATAGAATTCACCACAATGAAGACAAACTTCATGTTCAACAACCACAACTATATACAAACAAATGGCCTCAGCATGGGTAATCCAGTATCACCAGTTCTAGCCAATATTTTTATGACACGAGTTGAAACAATCAATTAACACAACATTACATCCACCACTATATTGATACAGATATGTAGACGACATGATTGCGGGATTCACATCTACAGAACACACGCTTAATTTTTCAATCACATTAATTCTATACATCCCAACATCAACTTCACATGTGAACAGGAAGAAAGAAATCAAATATCATTGATGATAACATGAGTTACTTTGTTCCTTTTGGTAAAGGTTTGGATTTTATGTTTTATGTAGGGGTCTGCTAGAAAATTTTAAAAAATGCAGATTTTCTACTTATGTTTATTTTAGATATGAGAACACTTTTCTATGGGGAATATAACTTGTATACAGTTGAGAATATGAAAGGAGATGATGTTTCTACCTATAACTGCTTTTAAAATAAAATTACTTCACCTATCTAATGTTATCAGTGTTAATAGCTTTCATTAAGTTGAAATTAAAACTCTACTAACTACAACTAATGCCTCTGTAGTCCCTCATTAATTATAATTAACAAAGTGTTTGTTTCCTTTCCCAATGTGCAAAACTAAATACATTGGCACTTTTTAAGTAAAATTAATTGAATGACACTGATGAAAAGAAAAGTACACTTCTGTTTAGTGTGTGATTATCAAAACGTACGAGTGAAGATGTACATGTTTTATATTATATCATGATACACAAATATAGTTTTAAAAACTGTACTGTCCTCCAACTAATAATGTAAGGAAGCTGCTCAGTCACCATGTTTACTGGTTAACTGTTTATGTTGGACAAGTATCTGAGTTTGGAATGTTTCCTTATAAATCGGCCTGTAACATCACTCAATACCACATCAACAACAACACCCTGTAGTTGTTAAATTAATTAACTTTATCTTCCCCCCAGATCTAAATAAATCTCTGCATCAACACATTTAACAAAAGTGAAAACCTTTGTTCTATTGTTCGACAGTTAATTCAGGAAAAACATGTTTCACCAGTTCTGGATTTCAGATAAATCCCATTATTTAAATAACATAATGATCTCTAGACAGTTTTAATGAACAGCTTCAGTTCATTTAGAAAACGATTTAGAAACAAATGGGAAAAAAATAAAACCAAGAGTACTAAAACCACAAACCTGTCAACACAGTAACCACTTCACAGTTTTATTTATCACTTTTGTACTATCTCATAAAGTTTTAATTATAATATCTTAGCTATTAAGTTGTGTTAGAAAATGGAAAGCCAAAAGCACAAACTTCCTATACCCACCTTTATGAAACCAAATATTGCTGCTTCTTTTAAGCAATTAAAGACATGACCTTAGTTTAAGAACATTTCAGAAACCAAGATACTCTTAGTGAATAGAGCAGAAATACCCATTGTGTAGCTTTGTGCTTAACTAAGAAGCATTTGTTGTATTTTTAAGTAGCACAAAATAAAGACTATCTGCCACAGGATTATACAAAGGCCTTAATATACCAGTTAAATGTCTCCTTTATTAATTCTATAGCTATCCCAATGCACCACTTCTTTAATTGATTTTTCTTTTAAATTTTTTATCTTAATTTGCTTCAACTCTTTTCAAAACAAAAAAAGATTTACTTTAGTTTCTCATACTCAATTTTTTTTTCTTGCTGTGATTTTATTTAAATTTGTTCTGTCTTCAAATTATGCAGTATTTTTTGTTTCTATTTTTAAAACTTAGTTCATTTCAACTGTTTTAAGTTCCATGTTTATTTTGAAAATAGACTATTTGGCAGGAAATATCCATATGTTGTTGTTCATATGATGCTTTTCTATAGGCTTCAGGAAGCAGAATAATTAGGCTTAAAAGTGAGAGGGCAAAATCTGGCCATTTTTATGTCAAATCTAACATATTATATCCCAGTACACACCTCCAGTACCCCTTTACCATGTGTGCAAAGTTTTAGATCTGTCTCTCTCTCACACACACACACACACACACAATAGGCTCTTTCATTATTATTGACAAAAAAATCTTTACAATAAAAGAACTTTCTAATAGTATAGCAATATTTATTATTTTAGATATATTTATACTTATTCATCACTTAAACTACTTGTGGTTTGTCAATATTTTTAAGAGTCTCTGACATGTGTATATTGTTTCAGTTTAAGTATTATAAATAATTGACTTTAATGGTACGTGTAAGATATGATGATATCTCTATTTAAAAAGAGATAAGACTTCTACACTTGTGGTTCGAGAGCTGTTTGAAAAGTTTAATGTAGAACAAGTGTACTGAGATTGGTGGAGAGGAACACTTGAAAATGTAGAATAACAAGTTAAGAAAAATCAGGTTTAATAGAAATAGCAAAGGCATTAAACTGTAACTGAAAATGACCACTGGTAGGAAATATTGAATAATACCTTAAGATGATCAATAACATTTTAAACAAATACATGAATTGGGAAACACATTATGCATATATAACAGTAGATAGAGAAACAACGATTTATAAACAAAGAAGTGTTTTACTGATGGTAGAAAGTACTGAACATAGGTCTACTGTTTCTTAAGAAAACAGACCAATGTTTTCTGGAAACATGTAATATATTCCACCACCAATAAAATTCTTTTTGTGCTAATAATTAGTTGTTTGCCTGTCTATTATTTTAACCAAACTTTATAAAATTGTGAAATTTCTTGTTTCAAAGTGTTGTAAATACTGGAAATATATATTTTAATCTTTGGAGAAAGATTACCTGTAGAGTTGAGAAAGGGTTAGTGATTGAATAACTGTGTGTTTTCGTATAGTAAAGCCACATCAGGTTATCTGTTGTGTGCACCAAATGGAACTGAACCCCTGATTTTAGCATTACAACCAGAGGAACAGAGTGAATCATAGATACATTATTTTACCTTTTAGTTTGTAGATATTATAAATCAATCTAGTGATGAACTGACAATGTCATAAACAGTTTTATTTTTTATTATACAAACTAACAAAAAGTTTAAAATATGATGATAATTACATATATATTATGATTAAAACGTAAGTGGGCTGAATGTAAATATATCAGCACCTTAAATTAATTTATAAATATAAAACTCCTTCTGTGATAACTTAAACCTATAAATATATAATCATGTAATTTTCATACTTGTGTCCAGGAATATATTTCTGATGTTTAATTTTAAGTATGAAATTTTTTTATTCATGCACTTTTATGATAACTATAAATATTTAGTTATGGTATGTTAACAAAAAAAGCACATAAAAATGTTTATTCTGTTGTTTTTCAAATAATATGAAAAACTATGAAGAAGCTTATGAAAAAAATTGAAAATATTTACACGTAGGGGTAAACGTGTCTTTACTGTATCAAATGTACCTACATAGGTGAAACAATTACGAGTGTTAACTTTTACCTCTTACAGTAAAGTTACTCAAGATTTAATAATTTCTCTGCACATAAATAATAAAAACACTGTAAATCTCCATTATTCATAAGTATGTGTAACATGGTACTAATAACAATATGATAAGTGTGTGTGTACCACTTACATATTGGTTTTATTTTTGTATGACTTCTATTTGTATACCTATGTGCTTTACTATGAAATGTTAGATATTTCCCAAATATATATATATCAATATTGCATTGTCGTTAACAGTCCATGTTGCTAACTTATTGTCATAATGGAATAGAACAGAAATGTGTTCAGTATATCCCATCTGTCAGTTAAAATCCAAAAAGTGATGTCAATCTAGTCAGCAGCCTGAATAATAAAAAAGATCATACACAAATGTGGTTGGGTGTACATTTCTATGTTGTTGTTTTTTTTTTAGAAGGTTGAAGGTTGGAAGAATAATTAGTAGAAATATTAGGGGTGGATTCTATTTATTTGCTTTCTACTTTAAGGTATGTAGTGGTAACTGTATTCCCACAAAAGATTATAATATTATAACACCCCTTGGCTGAAAGAACAAGCATTTTTGGTTGCACAAGGATTCAAACCCACTACTCTCAGACTGCAAATTGAACTTGCAATATGTAACACCCTAACACACGGTTTTGAGACTAAAAGACATAGATTTCACAAAAATATCAGGATAAATCAGAATGCATATCTGTTTGACATCAATGTTCCTTTTATTCATTTTTTAACAAATATAATAAAAAAATGTTCATTGTGGTAAATAAATTAATAATTTGATCTAAAAAGATGTTTTGTTTCTTCCTAATTCATAATAATATTCTTACATGGTAGAGGAAATGGATATTATTTTGAAAATCTATGAAGCTGAATTATAGGAAATTATGGCACTCAATATACTACTGCTCTTGGAAAAATCTAACAAACATAATCTGTTAAATTTTCTTGTCCTAGAATAATGCCAGTCTTCGTAACTTGCATATTTCAACATGTATACTGGGATATTTGGTTTTTGAGCTATTAATGATTTTAACTGTATATTTGGTTATCACTGTAATGGGTTGTAGTGTTCACATTAATCTGTTACTTCCATTAACAGATGCTGTGTGAAAAATGAAAAACATTTCAACAAAAGTGCTTATTCTACATCACATACATTTTGTTAAATTAGTCCTTGTATACAGTACTGTGTGAAAGTGTTAGGACAAAAGAATATTTTATCATTCTTTCTATTTTATGAGCTAATTCTTCCATGCCATTACTGATTCAAAATTTCATCACCATGGTAATGACTCACTGATCACTTTTAACAATTAAATGAACCAGGGTGAGAACACTTATTTTTTTAGAATTCCCTATACTTGTACCATGGGCAAGTCATAATTGTTCTGTTTGAATGAACATAGTGGTCAAATTTAGGGCCTGAAATAAGTGTCATGGTACTGCATGTCTTAACTATGTAGAAAGAAGCTAGCTTATTGTACCAGTATATGCTAAAAGGAATCAGTTTAATAGCAATCCACAAATAAATCTTGATAAAAACAGTAATAACATATGTGATGTTATCTTGTCATTCTGCAGTCCAAAAAGAGGAGAGAATTGTCAGTAGAGCAGAGAGTTTGCATAAAACTTTCATGTGATTGTAGCTGAACTCTCCATTTAACTGCTGTAGACTTGAAATGTTTCCCAAACACTATCAAGTACACCCTAGATCATGAGAACAATACAGATAACTTTGAAAATACTAAAGGAAGAAACAGAACATCTAGGTTTAATGATACTGGTGTTAAGTACCTTTGTTTATGCAACATTCTGAACAGAAGGAAGACTGTCACTGGTCTCAAGCTTGAGATAAATGACCATGTACCAAATGAAGTAAAATTGTCCACATCTACAGTATCAAGAAGAGTCAATGATAATGGAATATTTGATTGTGTTGGAGTTAAAAAAAACACTTTTACTTTGTTTTCCAAATATTGACAAGAAACTGGACTGCTCATAACTGAAAAGAAGTGATATGGATGGATGAGTCAAAGTTTGAAATAGTTGGTTCAAAGTGTACGTTGTTGTCCAGCAGAAGAAAGGTGAAGGACACTTATTTCAATGCATAGCACTTGTGATAAAGCATGGTAGAGACAGTTTCATGGTTTGAGGATGTTTTTAGCTGAGGTGACAGGAGATTTCTGCAAAATAGATGGAATATCAGACCAAATTATTGGTAATGAATTCTACTACCAAGAACATAATGACCAAAAACACTCAACCAACATATGTAGAAATTACTTACCTGAGAAACAAGCTGCTGGGGTTATTCAAATGACACAACAGTTCCCACAGAATCCCTATTTCAACCCAATTAAACAGATCCAGGATTTGACAGATTATAAACTTGACATATGAAAAGGTACTTCCAATGCAACTTTGTGCATGTGTATTCGAGACATTGAGTATTTTGTTTTGAATTTTGCACAAAGCAATGTAAGGCCTATGTGCACCGACACCGAGTAAAATCCCAAAGGACACCATGATTACACATCACTCAACAATGCCTGAAAGACCTTTCATGGTTATTAAAGAAAAAGGGGGACACAGAAAATATTCATTGTTTGCTGAACTCAAGCATAGTTACTTAATTTCTGTTGCACTAAATGTGAAGAATAATAAAATATTGATGTTCTACCTGTGATTTACCTTCAACTGTTCTTTGAAAGTAATCTGAAATTTGATTTTTGACTTTGTCATAACATTTTGTACTACGGTACTGTAAATTGGAATGGATGGATCTAAATGTATATAAACGTTTTTTTTGTTTTGACAGAGTAAAAGTTGATATATGGAATTATGATATTACAAAATAAATAAATATAAAACTATGAGGTGGTGCCATAATAAGTTGAAGTTTTCACATCATGCAAGGAATAGCCAAGAATGACAATGAATCCTTACACTTAATGGTACTGCTTTTTTGATGTAGGTTATTAAGATAATAGATTCAAAGCAAACCAAAACAGCCTTGTAAAATAACAGTAATTTATACCATACTTTTAAGAGTTCAGAGGCAGTGTATCTTTTATCTACATCCACCTTCAGACACCTGTCCAGGAAGTCTTGAAAACCTGTAGACAGGTTATCTTTATTCTCAGTGTTTGGTTTCCCATTTATTAATATTAAATCAAGTACCTGAAAAGGAGTGTGACTTGATGACTGAATCAATAACCTAACTTACCAACATAATAATTCTGATAATAAAATATACATGTATGTATATAATGAAAACAATTATACATGTTAAACATTTTAACCAATACTGTTAATGACACTAACATTACAGAGATAGAATACACCTTACTTACAAAATACAAAAATACTATCTGTTTCATGCACTATCACTGAATCCCTGTCACTTGACAACCATGACATTGGAATGTACAAATCTTTGAATAATATTCCATAATACTGTCTAAATATTTCCAAAAATATAACTTTACAGTAGCTGAACACCATGAGTGAATTACCTAACATGTTACTATTTATATATAGGGGTTTAACAAAAGTTGCTAGAAACCTGATATATTTATGTGTTTCTTTCTTTGTTCAAGAACAAATAGTTTTTAATGAAGTATTTTTCTGAAGCTGCTGGTCTTAACAAAAACATCAAATCAAACTAAATAAACAATTTGTTTTATAATTACCAATTATCTTAACCCAACACTTAAAAATACGGTCTGAAAATGAAATTATTTCCTTTTTTGCAGTCGATCTGCAACAGATTTCCTTTTCTTTATTCACATGGATCATATGTTTGTAAACTTTTAGGTATTAAATCAGAAAATAATTTATGATAATTTCTTGCAACAAAGTGGGCTAGTAGATAATTTGAAATAGACTGTACTATTGTTAATACGTATACATAAAACCTAT
Source organism: Tachypleus tridentatus (assembly GCF_004210375.1). Lineage (NCBI taxonomy): Eukaryota > Metazoa > Arthropoda > Merostomata > Xiphosura > Limulidae > Tachypleus > Tachypleus tridentatus. The sequence goes on from NC_134828.1 coordinate 104,884,852, forward strand.
CTTTTATGTCAAGTTATAATCTTATTCATTAAGTTTGTTTGTTTTTTGAATTTCGCACAAAGCTACTCAAGGGCTATCTGTGCTAGCTGTCTTTAATTTTGCAGTGTAAGACTAGAGGGAAGTCAGCTAGTCATCACCACCCACCGCCAACTGTTGGGCTACTCTTTTACCAACGAATAGTGGGATTTACCGTCACATTATAACACCCCCCACGGCTGAAAGGGCGAGCATGTTTGGTGCGATGGGGATGCAAACCCGTGACCCTCGGATTACGAGTCGCATGCCTTAACACGCTTGGCCATGCTGGGCCGTTCTTTAAGAGCACAATAAGTAGCTGTGTTACATAGTTCGACTTCTTTCATTACATTTTAAGTTTATAGAAAAATTCAAATTAATATTTAAAAAATATTCAGTGCTTTATACAGCCAGAAAAGACTATTTTCATTACAATTTTTTCAAATTTGATATTGAGGTAAAAATGAAGAAATAAACAACCATAGAATAAAATAAAAATATGAAATATGACACTAATTTGTAAAGATAAATAAAAGAAAAGCATGGATACATTCTCTTAGAAATCATTGAAGATGCATTGAACATGAGAATTGGAAACATTTGTACTTACATGTACATATTTTATGCTTTTTATGTAAATAATCAAGTAAACCACTAATATTATGTGATGTTTGAAAATCTTCATAACGTACATATAATGTCAAGTAATCTACACTAAGAGGAAACTGTTACAAACAACCTAAAATACTTAGAAATGCTCGTGTTCACAAAAGACATCATATGTCTAAAAACTATCCTCGTTTTATGGTCCAATCTTCCCCACATTAAATGTTATCACTTATAATATTTCTATGAATTATTTTGTCATGGTGTAGAAACTATTGCCTGAAAAATATAAATTAAATATGAATTTATTTCAAAGACAAATATCTTAAGATATTAGTGTAATTTTAATTCAGCATGCTTGTTGTATTCAGTATTATATATATGTATGTATATGTTGTACTATTTGGAGACAACAACACAAACATTAATTACAACAAAAATAGTTTGTTTTTTTTACATTAAAACTACCAGAAGTAATTTCATCATGTTATTAGGTTAATATTAGTTGTTTTATCTTCTGTTGCCAAGAGCTAGAGGTTCTTACACCAACATCCAACATAAAGCTGGCCATGAGTAAAGTGTGGGCTTTGTAGGTTGACACCAACAACCTTGATGGACAACCCCTATCTTATTTTAAACTTAAATAATTTCTGAATGAAGGTATTTGCTGTTATGTCACAAGTGATTTTGATAAAAATGAAGTTCTTTAATCAGTGCAGGCTTTAAATTAAAAAATTAAATATTTTCCAGTTTTGTTATTCATATATTTAATTTTATATTTACAGTACAATATTAATCTATACTTTTGTTACGAGGCAACATAACAAAAGCTATTGCAAGAAAGCACCATTACCAAAACACACTGGGTTTTCTATGTATTAAGTATTGTTATATGAATGAAAGTACCCAGTTATGCTCAGGTTATTAGATCAATATATTTTATGTGACAGAGGTAGAATAGCCACTGTCCCAAGGTATATGGGCACCCTTGTATGAAGTGTATAGGTTATACATGACTCTCAGTGCTTGCAGGTTGGTATGGGCCCCAACTCATAATAAAGTGGTGTGGCCCCTCAAAACACGTCCAGTCCATCTCTGCAACAGGACTATGTTATTACTGATATTTTGAACCTATTTTAGTATAAAAGTATAACAAATATACTTTTCTTGCCGAGCAACATGACATAGAAGACATCTTAACAAAAACCTATTACCTTTTGTATGTATTAGAGGTTGTTATATAACAAACCACAAATGTATGTGCTAAAAGGAACACCAAGACAGACAGGTTTTAATTGCTGTTCTCGTTACATATGAGAAATGAGACCTGTTGTTAAACTATGTTTCTGAGAAAACTTCGCAGAATATTATGAGGAAACAGCTTTTTTATCATTGATTTTCTCCAAAATGAAAAGCTTCTAAAATTATGTGATATATCTTGCACAGCTTTTTTAGGAACGATCTGAGAAGTACCAAATTTTCATTTTTTAACGAAACATGTCACAATCAAATTTCTCTTCTTAATTTCGTTTGCATATACATATATAGCGAGATCTCATTTTAAACCACTTGTCGAATGTACGGCATCAAAGAAAAGCAATCGTTTCTTTGCAGGCCGTTTTCAAACGTCCAAAGTACATATTCCTCGTACACTTGGAACTGATATTTCCGATACAAATAGCAGGTTTTCTCGATTCTAGCCTTAGAAAAATTAATTTTTGAAGGTAATGAGGCAAAATTTAAAGTGTTGTGTGAGTGGTTGAGTTGGAACCAATTCCTGATAAATCAGACTGCTTCCTTTACGCATGGCCATCATCTTCTTATTTCTGAATTTTGATTGAAATTTTAAATGAACGTGCAACAAGCGTGATGTTTCTGAAGTCGCATTGATCAGTCAGACATGTGTTATCACTATTCATCCTGATGGCTTTTGTTTAATAACTTTTTTCGAATGTTTTCGGTCTCATACTATTTAACTATGCTTTCCCCGTCACGAATGAACAGTTCCAATTGTTATTTTAAACTGAAAAGCTGGAAATAACGACGGCAGATAGATTAAGAAGCTTTACCGAAAATGCAAGCTATGAGAATGGTCTTAATCAATGAACGATATGTTTCTGACTTAAAAGAAACTTGATTTTCGGTTCTCTTCTTTGTCCATTTCGAGGAAGAAATCCTTTCTATCAGTCATTCCATTATGATTTCCGTTCCGTTCTTGGTTACTAACCAAATGAACTTTAGCTCGACAATTAGAAAAAATAGAAAGTTCCCTTCAGTGACTGTCTTTTATAATCATATAATTTGGTGTTGTTTCGAAACTAGAAATCACGGGAACCACTTCCACTGTTGCTAGTTTCTTCTTCCATATTCCTAAATTTTAACATACAACACAGATTTGACAAATAAAAGTTCTCTTATTCTTCTTTATTTTTACCTAGCTAAACGTGATTCATATTTTAAGGGAGTGCAGGTATCATGTTTCATAACGTGCTCAAAAAATGTGTTCACTGACACGATCGACAAACTAAGAAAAATATTGGTATCAAGAGGAACACCTAAACAGTTTATATTTGTTCATGTTACTTCTATAAAGTGAGGCTTGTTTTTAGAAAATCGGCCTTCGTAGAATAAAACATACTATTTTTTCCCTGATTGTGTCATAAAGGATATCACCTAAAAGTATACTACATTTCTAGCTCACATCTTTTCTTACGTTGTAGAGAGATCGCAGTTATTATATTTTTATAGTAAAACATGTAATAATAAAAGTTATGTTGTTCATCCATAAGTAGAAAAGTTTTCGCTTTTAACATTTTCCTTTAAATGAAATCATATGTTAATGGTCCATTTTGAACCTAAAATACAAGTACCGGAAAATTTCTTGACAACGTGAGTCACGTCAACGTACGAATGAAAAGAGGCAAAATATCAGTGATTCTGTCAGGAGTGGGATTCGAACCCACGCCCGGAAGACCGGACTGCGACCTTAACGCAGCGCCTTAGACCGCTCGGCCATCCTGACGTATTTTTTTTATTTAAATTTTCATTTTTTCGAATGGTGGCGCCTTTTAAAGTTAAGAACGTGTTATCCATCTCTTTCTGCATCTTTGGCTCTTTAATATTTTTAATTTTTCCGATCTCATCGCTCTGTCCATAAACTACTCAGCTAGCATTTAAACCACATATGACGAGAGACAAAACCACCATAAGACCCTCAACAGATAGAAACTCAAAGTATCGAACAAACAGAAAGCGTTAGTTACTTTACCGTAAATGAAAATAAAAGAATCGACTTAGTCAATTGATGATCGTAATTTTCAAGAAATGCGAATGAAAACTTCCTAACAAAGCGTTCCTATATTTTTCGATTTCGCGACGTTTATATGATGCAAATATAATATTTTATAATAAATTTCTGGTGTGTATACTCCATAAATTATTATCTTTTACTATTCTAGCAAGAACAACATAAGATCTTTCATCTCTTTAACAGTTCTTTAAATCAAACTAAAGTTGATTAGGAAAGTTATACTTTCCACTTTGTCTTTGTAAAATTTATCCGATTTACTTAGGTTTACTAACTCAATTAACCTGTCTAAAACGTCAAAGGTATGAATGTATAATACGGTTGCGAACTGGACATTTTCTGAGATAATTTTCAAAAGGTGCTTTCATATGTTTAAACGAATATTTTAAACATGTACGATCACTGAAAGTGACTTATTTTTACCATATTTCTCATAAAGCCTTTACTGTGCTGCATAATCATCGTTAAATGCATATTTCTACATAAACTTTCTCTTATTCTTCATATTTTCGCTAGATAAAAAAAATGTTTATTCACCCAAACAACACAAATGTATGTGCTAAGAACACCAAGACAGACAGGTTTTAATTGCTGTTCTCGTTACATATGAGAAATGAGACCTGTTGTTAAACTTTGTTTCTGAGAAAGCTTCGCAGAATATTATGAGGAAACAGCTTTTTTATCATTGATTTTCTCCAAAATGAAAAGCTTCTAAAATTATGTGATATATCTTGCACAGCTTTTTTAGGAACGATCTGAGAAGTACCAAATTTTCATTTTTTAACGAAACATGTCACAATCAAATTTCTCTTCTTAATTTCGTTTGCATATACATATATAGCGAGATCTCATTTTAAACCACTTGTCGAATGTACGGCATCAAAGAAAAGCAATCGTTTCTTTGCAGGCCGTTTTCAAACGTCCAAAGTACATATTCCTCGTACACTTGGAACTGATATTTCCGATACAAATAGCAGATTTTCTCGATTCTAGCTTTAGAAAAATTAATTTTTGAAGGTAATGAGGCAAAATTTAAAGTGTTGTGTGAGTGGTTGAGTTGGAACCAATTCCTGATAAATCAGACTGCTTCCTTTACGCATGGCCATCATCTTCTTATTTCTGAATTTTGATTGAAATTTTAAATGAACGTGCAACAAGCGTGATGTTTCTGAAGTCGCATTGATCAGTCAGACATGTGTTATCACTATTCATCCTGATGGCTTTTGTTTAATAACTTTTTTCGAATGTTTTCGGTCTCATACTATTTAACTATGCTTTGCCCGTCACGAATGAACAGTTCCAATTGTTATTTTAAACTGAAAAGCTGGAAATAACGACGGCAGATAGATTAAGAAGCTTTACCGAAAATGCAAGCTATGAGAATGGTCTTAATCAATGAACGATATGTTTCTGACTTAAAAGAAACTTGATTTTCGGTTCTCTTCTTTGTCCATTTCGAGGAAGAAATCCTTTCTATCAGTCATTCCATTATGATTTCCGTTCCGTAACTTTAGCTCGACAATTAGAAAAAATAGAAAGTTCCCTTCAGTGACTGTCTTTTATAATCATATAATTTGGTGTTGTTTCGAAACTAGAAATCACGGGAACCACTTCCACTGTTGCTAGTTTCTTCTTCCATATTCCTAAATTTTAACATACAACACAGATTTGACAAATAAAAGTTCTCTTATTCTTCTTTATTTTACCTAGCTAAACGTGATTCATATTTTAAGGGAGTGCAGGTATCATGTTTCATAACGTGCTCAAAAAATGTGTTCACTGACACGATCGACAAACTAAGAAAAATATTGGTATCAAGAGGAACACCTAAACAGTTTATATTTGTTCATGTTACTTCTATAAAGTGAGGCTTGTTTTCAGAAAATCGGCCTTCGTAGAATAAAACATACTATTTTTTCCCTGATTGTGTCATAAAGGATATCACCTAAAAGTATACTACATTTCTAGCTCACATCTTTTCTTACGTTGTAGAGAGATCGCAGTTATTATATTTTTATAGTAAAACATGTAATAATAAAAGTTATGTTGTTCATCCATAAGTAGAAAAGTTTTCGCTTTTAACATTTTCCTTTAAATGAAATCATATGTTAATGGTCCATTTTCAACCTAAAATACAAGTACCGGAAAATTTCTTGACAACGTGAGTCACGTCAACGTACGAATGAAAAGAGGCAAAATATCAGTGATTCTGTCAGGAGTGGGATTCGAACCCACGCCCGGAAGACCGGACTGCGACCTTAACGCAGCGCCTTAGACCGCTCGGCCATCCTGACGTATTTTTAAATTAAATTTTCATTTTTTCGAATGGTGGCGCATTTTAAAGTTAAGAACGTGTTATCCATCTCTTTCTGCATCTTTGGCTCTTTAATATTTTTAATTTTTCCGATCTCATCGCTCTGTCCATAAACTACTCAGCTAGCATTTAAACCACATATGACGAGAGACAAAACCACCATAAGACCCTCAACAGATAGAATCTCAAAGTATCGAACAAACAGAAAGCGTTAGTTACTTTACCGTAAATGAAAATAAAACAATCGACTTAGTCAATTGATGATCGTAATTTTCAAGAAATGCGAATGAAAACTTCCTAACAAAGCGTTCCTATATTTTTCGATTTCGCGACGTTTATATGATGCAAATATAATATTTTATAATAAATTTCTGGTGTGTATACTCCATAATAACCGAAAACAAAATTATTATCTTTTACTATTCTAGCAAGAACAACATAAGATCTTTCATCTCTTTAACAGTTCTTTAAATCAAACTAAAGTTGATTAGGAAAGTTATACTTTCCACTTTGTCTTTGTAAAAATTTATCCGATTTACTTAGGTTTACTAACTCAATTAACCTGTCTAAAACGTCAAAGGTATGAATGTATAATACGGTTGCGAACTGGACATTTTCTGAGATAATTTTCAAAAGGTGCTTTCATATGTTTAAACGAATATTTTAAACATGTACGATCACTGAAAGTGACTTATTTTTACCATATTTCTCATAAAGCCTTTACTGTGCTGCATAATCATCGTTAAATGCATATTTCGACATAAACTTTCTATTATTCTTCATATTTTCGCTAGATAAAAAAAAAAATGTTTATTCACCCAAACAACACAAATGTATGTGCTAAGAACACCAAGACAGACAGGTTTTAATTGCTGTTCTCGTTACATATGAGAAATGAGACCTGTTGTTAAACTTTGTTTCTGAGAAAGCTTCGCAGAATATTATGAGGAAACAGCTTTTTTATCATTGATTTTCTCCAAAATGAAAAGCTTCTAAAATTATGTGATATATCTTGCACAGCTTTTTTAGGAACGATCTGAGAAGTACCAAATTTTCATTTTTTAACGAAACATGTCACAATCAAATTTCTCTTCTTAATTTCGTTTGCATATACATATATAGCGAGATCTCATTTTAAACCACTTGTCGAATGTACGGCATCAAAGAAAAGCAATCGTTTCTTTGCAGGCCGTTTTCAAACGTCCAAAGTACATATTCCTCGTACACTTGGAACTGATATTTCCGATACAAATAGCAGATTTTCTCGATTCTATCTTTAGAAAAATTAATTTTGAAGGTAATGAGGCAAAATTTAAAGTGTTGTGTGAGTGGTTGAGTTGGAACCAATTCCTGATAAATCAGACTGCTTCCTTCACGCATGGCCATCATCTTCTTATTTCTGAATTTTGATTGAAATTTTAAATGAACGTGCAACAAGCGTGATGTTTCTGAAGTCGCATTGATCAGTCAGACATTTGTTATCACTGTTCATCCTGATGGCTTTTGTTTAATAACTTTTTTCGAATGTTTTCGATCTGATACTATTTAACTATGCTTTCCACGTCACGAATGAACAGTTCCAATTGTTATTTTAAACTGAAAAGCTGGAAATAACGACGGCAGATAGATTAAGAAGCTTTACCGAAAATGCAAGCTATGAGAATGGTCTTAATCAATGAACGATATGTTTCTGACTTAAAAGAAACTTGATTTTCGGTTCTCTTCTTTGTCCATTTCGAGGAAGAAATCCTTTCTATCAGTCATTCCATTATGATTTCCGTTCCGTTCTTGGTTACTAACCAAATGAACTTTAGCTCGACAATTAGAAAAATAGAAAGTTCCCTTCAGTGACTGTCTTTTATAATCATATAATTTGGTGTTGTTTCGAAACTAGAAATCACGGGAACCACTTCCACTGTTGCTAGTTTCTTCTTCCATATTCCTAAATTTTAACATACAACACAGATTTGACAAATAAAAGTTCTCTTATTCTTCTTTATTTTTACCTAGCTAAACGTGATTCATATTTTAAGGGAGTGCAGGTATCATGTTTCATAACGTGCTCAAAAAATGTGTTCACTGACACGATCGACAAACTAAGAAAAATATTGGTATCAAGAGGAACACCTAAACAGTTTATATTTGTTCATGTTACTTCTATAAAGTGAGGCTTGTTTTTAGAAAATCGGCCTTCGTAGAATAAAACATACTATTTTTTCCCTGATTGTGTCATAAAGGATATCACCTAAAAGTATACTACATTTCTAGCTCACATCTTTTCTTACGTTGTAGAGAGATCGCAGTTATTATATTTTTATAGTAAAACATGTAATAATAAAAGTTATGTTGTTCATCCATAAGTAGAAAAGTTTTCGCTTTTAACATTTTCCTTTAAATGAAATCATATGTTAATGGTCCATTTTCAACCTAAAATACAAGTACCGGAAAATTTCTTGACAACGTGAGTCACGCCAACGTACGAATGAAAAGAGGCAAAATATCAGTGATTCTGTCAGGAGTGGGATTCGAACCCACGCCCGGAAGACCGGACTGCGACCTTAACGCAGCGCCTTAGACCGCTCGGCCATCCTGACGTATTTTTTTTGATTTAAATTTTCATTTTTTCGAATGGTGGCGCCTTTTAAAGTTAAGAACGTGTTATCCATCTCTTTCTGCATCTTTGGCTCTTTAATATTTTTAATTTTTCCGATCTCATCGCTCTGTCCATAAACTACTCAGCTAGCATTTAAACCACATATGACGAGAGACAAAACCACCATAAGACCCTCAACAGATAGAAACTCAAAGTATCGAACAAACAGAAAGCGTAAGTTACTTTACCGTAAATGAAAATAAAAGAATCGACTTAGTCAATTGATGATCGTAATTTTCAAGAAATGCGAATGAAAACTTCCTAACAAAGCGTTCCTATATTTTTCGATTTCGCGACGTTTATATGATGCAAATATAATATTTTATAATAAATTTCTGGTGTGTATACTCCATAATAACCGAAAACAAAATTATTATCTTTTACTATTCTAGCAAGAACAACATAAGATCTTTCATCTCTTTAACAGTTCTTTAAATCAAACTAAAAGTTGATTAGGAAAGTTATACTTTCCACTTTGTCTTTTGTAAAAATTTATCCGATTTACTTAGGTTTACTAACTCAATTAACCTGTCTAAAACGTCAAAGGTATGAATGTATAATACGGTTGCGAACTGGACATTTTCTGAGATAATTTTCAAAAGGTGCTTTCATATGTTTAAACGAATATTTTAAACATGTACGATCACTGAAAGTGACTTATTTTTACCATATTTCTCATAAAGCCTTTACTGTGCTGCATAATCATCGTTAAATGCATATTTTCACATAAACGTTCTCTTATTCTTCATATTTTCGCTAGATAAAAAAAAATGTTTATTCACCCAAACAACACAAATGTATGTGCTAAGAACACCAAGACAGACAGGTTTTAATTGCTGTTCTCGTTACATATGAGAAATGAGACCTGTTGTTAAACTTTGTTTCTGAGAAAGCTTCGCAGAATATTATGAGGAAACAGCTTTTTTATCATTGATTTTCTCCAAAATGAAAAGCTTCTAAAATTATGTGATATATCTTGCACAGCTTTTTTAGGAACGATCTGAGAAGTACCAAATTTTCATTTTTAACGAAACATGTCACAATCAAATTTCTCTTCTTAATTTCGTTTGCATATACATATATAGCGAGATCTCATTTTAAACCACTTGTCGAATGTACGGCATCAAAGAAAAGCAATCGTTTCTTTGCAGGCCGTTTTCAAACGTCCAAAGTACATATTCCTCGTACACTTGGAACTGATATTTCCGATACAAATAGCAGGTTTTCTCGATTCTAGCTTTAGAAAAATTAATTTTGAAGGTAATGAGGCAAAATTTAAAGTGTTGTGTGAGTGGTTGAGTTGGAACCAATTCCTGATAAATCAGACTGCTTCCTTCACGCATGGCCATCATCTTCTTATTTCTGAATTTTGATTGAAATTTTAAATGAACGTGCAACAAGCGTGATGTTTCTGAAGTCGCATTGATCAGTCAGACATTTGTTATCACTGTTCATCCTGATGGCTTTTGTTTAATAACTTTTTTCGAATGTTTTCGATCTGATACTATTTAACTATGCTTTCCACGTCACGAATGAACAGTTCCAATTGTTATTTTAAACTGAAAAGCTGGAAATAACGACGGCAGATAGATTAAGAAGCTTTACCGAAAATGCAAGCTATGAGAATGGTCTTAATCAATGAACGATATGTTTCTGACTTAAAAGAAACTTGATTTTCGGTTCTCTTCTTTGTCCATTTCGAGGAAGAAATCCTTTCTATCAGTCATTCCATTATGATTTCCGTTCCGTTCTTGGTTACTAACCAAATGAACTTTAGCTCGACAATTAGAAAAATAGAAAGTTCCCTTCAGTGACTGTCTTTTATAATCATATAATTTGGTGTTGTTTCGAAACTAGAAATCACGGGAACCACTTCCACTGTTGCTAGTTTCTTCTTCCATATTCCTAAATTTTAACATACAACACAGATTTGACAAATAAAAGTTCTCTTATTCTTCTTTATTTTTACCTAGCTAAACGTGATTCATATTTTAAGGGAGTGCAGGTATCATGTTTCATAACGTGCTCAAAAAATGTGTTCACTGACACGATCGACAAACTAAGAAAAATATTGGTATCAAGAGGAACACCTAAACAGTTTATATTTGTTCATGTTACTTCTATAAAGTGAGGCTTGTTTTAGAAAATCGGCCTTCGTAGAATAAAACATACTATTTTTTCCCTGATTGTGTCATAAAGGATATCACCTAAAAGTATACTACATTTCTAGCTCACATCTTTTCTTACGTTGTAGAGAGATCGCAGTTATTATATTTTTATAGTAAAACATGTAATAATAAAAGTTATGTTGTTCATCCATAAGTAGAAAAGTTTTCGCTTTTAACATTTTCCTTTAAATGAAATCATATGTTAATGGTCCATTTTCAACCTAAAATACAAGTACCGGAAAATTTCTTGACAACGTGAGTCACGCCAACGTACGAATGAAAAGAGGCAAAATATCAGTGATTCTGTCAGGAGTGGGATTCGAACCCACGCCCGGAAGACCGGACTGCGACCTTAACGCAGCGCCTTAGACCGCTCGGCCATCCTGACGTATTTTTTTATTTAAATTTTCATTTTTTCGAATGGTGGCGCCTTTTAAAGTTAAGAACGTGTTATCCATCTCTTTCTGCATCTTTGGCTCTTTAATATTTTTAATTTTTCCGATCTCATCGCTCTGTCCATAAACTACTCAGCTAGCATTTAAACCACATATGACGAGAGACAAAACCACCATAAGACCCTCAACAGATAGAAACTCAAAGTATCGAACAAACAGAAAGCGTAAGTTACTTTACCGTAAATGAAAATAAAAGAATCGACTTAGTCAATTGATGATCGTAATTTTCAAGAAATGCGAATGAAAACTTCCTAACAAAGCGTTCCTATATTTTTCGATTTCGCGACGTTTATATGATGCAAATATAATATTTTATAATAAATTTCTGGTGTGTATACTCCATAATAACCGAAAACAAAATTATTATCTTTTACTATTCTAGCAAGAACAACATAAGATCTTTCATCTCTTTAACAGTTCTTTAAATCAAACTAAAGTTGATTAGGAAAGTTATACTTTCCACTTTGTCTTTGTAAAAATTTATCCGATTTACTTAGGTTTACTAACTCAATTAACCTGTCTAAAACGTCAAAGGTATGAATGTATAATACGGTTGCGAACTGGACATTTTCTGAGATAATTTTCAAAGGTGCTTTCATATGTTTAAACGAATAGGTTAAACATGTACGATCTTACTGAAAGTGACTTATTTTTACCATATTTCTCATAAAGCCTTTACTGTGCTGCATAATCATCGTTAAATGCATATTTCTACATAAACTTTCTATTATTCTTCATATTTTCGCTAGATAAAAAAAATGTTTATTCACCCAAACAACACAAATGTATGTGCTAAGAACACCAAGACAGACAGGTTTTAATTGCTGTTCTCGTTACATATGAGAAATGAGACCTGTTGTTAAAACTTTGTTTCTGAGAAATCTTCGCAGAATATTATGAGGAAACAGCTTTTTTATCATTGATTTTCTCCAAAATGAAAAGCTTCTAAAATTATGTGATATATCTTGCACAGCTTTTTTAGGAACGATCTGAGAAGTACCAAATTTTCATTTTTAACGAAACATGTCACAATCAAATTTCTCTTCTTAATTTCGTTTGCATATACATGTATAGCGAGATCTCATTTTAAACCACTTGTCGAATGTACGGCATAAAAGAAAAGCAATCGTTTCTTTGCAGGCCGTTTTCAAACGTCCAAAGTACATATTCCTCGTACACTTGGAACTGATATTTCCGATACAAATAGCAGGTTTTCTCGATTCTAGCTTTAGAAAAATTAATTTTGAAGGTAATGAGGCAAAATTTAAAGTGTTGTGTGAGTGGTTGAGTTGGAACCAATTCCTGATAAATCAGACTGCTTCCTTCACGCATGGCCATCATCTTCTTATTTCTGAATTTTGATTGAAATTTTAAATGAACGTGCAACAAGCGTGATGTTTCTGAAGTCGCATTGATCAGTCAGACATGTGTTATCACTATTCATCCTGATGGCTTTTGTTTAATAACTTTTTTTCGAATGTTTTCGATCTGATACTATTTAACTATGCTTTCTCCGTCACGAATGAACAGTTCCAATTGTTATTTTAAACTGAAAAGCTGGAAATAACGACGGCAGATAGATTAAGAAGCTTTACCGAAAATGCAAGCTATGAGAATGGTCTTAATCAATGAACGATATGTTTCTGACTTAAAAGAAACTTGATTTTCGGTTCTCTTCTTTGTCCATTTCGAGGAAGAAATCCTTTCTATCAGTCATTCCATTATGATTTCCGTTCCGTTCTTGGTTACTAACCAAATGAACATTAGCTCGACAATTAGAAAAAATAGAAAGTTCCCTTCAGTGACTGTCTTTCATAATCATATAATTTGGTGTTGTTTCGAAACTAGAAATCACGGGAACCACTTCCACTGTTGCTAAATGCTTCTTCCATATTCCTAAATTTTAACATACAACACAGATTTGACAAATAAAAGTTCTCTTATTCTTCTTTATTTTTACCTAGCTAAACGTGATTCATATTTTAAGGGAGTGCAGGTATCATGTTTCATAACGTGCTCAAAAAATGTGTTCACTGACACGATCGACAAACTAAGAAAAATATTGGTATCAAGAGGAACACCTAAACAGTTTATATTTGTTCATGTTACTTCTATAAAGTGAGGCTTGTTTTTAGAAAATCGGCCTTCGTAGAATAAAACATACTATTTTTTCCCTGATTGTGTCATAAAGGATATCACCTAAAAGTATACTACATTTCTAGCTCACATCTTTTCTTACGTTGTAGAGAGATCGCAGTTATTATATTTTTATAGTAAAACATGTAATAATAAAAGTTATGTTGTTCATCCATAAGTAGAAAAGTTTTCGCTTTTAACATTTTCCTTTAAATGAAATCATATGTTAATGGTCCATTTTCAACCTAAAATACAAGTACCGGAAAATTTCTTGACAACGTGAGTCACGCCAACGTACGAATGAAAAGAGGCAAAATATCAGCGATTCTGTCAGGAGTGGGATTCGAACCCACGCCCGGAAGACCGGACTGCGACCTGAACGCAGCGCCTTAAACCGCTCGGACATCCTGACGTATTATTTTATTTAAATTTTCATTTTTTCGAATGGTGGCGCCTTTTAAAGTTAAGAACGTGTTATCCATCTCTTTCTGCATCTTTGGCTCTTTAATATTTTTAATTTTTCCGATCTCATCGCTCTGTCCATAAACTACTCAGCTAGCATTTAAACCACATATGACGAGAGACAAAACCACCATAAGACCCTCAACAGATAGAAACTCAAAGTATCGAACAAACAGAAAGCGTAAGTTACTTTACCGTAAATGAAAATAAAACAATCGACTTAGTCAATTGATGATCGTAATTTTCAAGAAATGCGAATGAAAACTTCCTAACAAAGCGTTCCTATATTTTTCGATTTCGCGACGTTTATATGATGCAAATATAATATTTTATAATAAATTTCTGGTGTGTATACTCCATAATAACCGAAAACAAAATTATTATCTTTTACTATTCTAGCAAGAACAACATAAGATCTTTCATCTCTTTAACAGTTCTTTAAATCAAACTAAAAAATTGATTAGGAAAGTTATACTTTCCACTTTGTCTTTTGTAAAAAATTATCCGATTTACTTAGGTTTACTAACTCAATTAACCTGTCTAAAACGTCAAAGGTATGAATGTATAATACGGTTGCGAACTGGACATTTTCTGAGATAATTTTCAAAAGGTGCTTTCATATGTTTAAACGAATATTTTAAACATGTACGATCACTGAAATTGACTTATTTTTACCATATTTCTCATAAAGCCTTTACTGTGCTCCATAATCATCGTTAAATGCATATTTTCACATAAACGTTCTCTTATTCTTTATATTTTCGCTAGATAAAAAAAAATGTTTATTCACCCAAACAACACAAATGTATGTGCTAAGAACACCAAGACAAACAGGTTTTAATTGCTGTTCTCGTTACATATGAGAAATGAGACCTGTTGTTAAACTTTGTTTCTGAGAAAGCTTCGCAGAATATTATGAGGAAACAGCTTTTTTATCATTGATTTTCTCCAAAATGAAAAGCTTCTAAAATTATGTGATATATCTTGCACAGCTTTTTTAGGAACGATCTGAGAAGTACCAAATTTTCATTTTTAACGAAACATGTCACAATCAAATTTCTCTTCTTAATTTCGTTTGCATATACATATATAGCGAGATCTCATTTTAAACCACTTGTCGAATGTACGGCATCAAAGAAAAGCAATCGTTTCTTTGCAGGCCGTTTTCAAACGTCCAAAGTACATATTCCTCGTACACTTGGAACTGATATTTCCGATACAAATAGCAGATTTTCTCGATTCTAGCTTTAGAAAAATTAATTTTTGAAGGTAATGAGGCAAAATTTAAAGTGTTGTGTGAGTGGTTGAGTTGGAACCAATTCCTGATAAATCAGACTGCTTCCTTCACGCATGGCCATCATCTTCTTATTTCTGAATTTTGATTGAAATTTTAAATGAACGTGCAACAAGCGTGATGTTTCTGAAGTCGCATTGATCAGTCAGACATGTGTTATCACTATTCATCTTGATGGCTTTTGTTTAATAACATTTTTTCGAATGTTTTCGATCTCATACTATTTAACTATGCTTTCCACGTTACGAATGAACAGTTCCAATTGTTATTTTAAACTGAAAAACTGGAAATAACGACGGCAGATAGATTAAGAAGCTTTACCGAAAATGCAAGCTATGAGAATGGTCTTAATCAATGAACGATATGTTTCTGACTTAAAAGAAACTTGATTTTCGGTTCTCTTCTTTGTCCATTTCGAGGAAGAAATCCTTTCTATCAGTCATTCCATTATGATTTCCGTTCCGTTCTTGGTTACTAACCAAATGAACTTTAGCTCGACAATTAGAAAAATAGAAAGTTCCCTTCAGTGACTGTCTTTTATAATCATATAATTTGGTGTTGTTTCGAAACTAGAAATCACGGGAACCACTTCCACTGTTGCTAGTTTCTTCTTCCATATTCCTAAATTTTAACATACAACACAGATTTGACAAATAAAAGTTCTCTTATTCTTCTTTATTTTTACCTAGCTAAACGTGATTCATATTTTAAGGGAGTGCAGGTATCATGTTTCATAACGTGCTCAAAAAATGTGTTCACTGACACGATCGACAAACTAAGAAAAATATTGGTATCAAGAGGAACACCTAAACAGTTTATATTTGTTCATGTTACTTCTATAAAGTGAGGCTTGTTTTAGAAAATCGGCCTTCGTAGAATAAAACATACTATTTTTTCCCTGATTGTGTCATAAAGGATATCACCTAAAAGTATACTACATTTCTAGCTCACATCTTTTCTTACGTTGTAGAGAGATCGCAGTTATTATATTTTTATAGTAAAACATGTAATAATAAAAGTTATGTTGTTCATCCATAAGTAGAAAAGTTTTCGCTTTTAACATTTTCCTTTAAATGAAATCATATGTTAATGGTCCATTTTCAACCTAAAATACAAGTACCGGAAAATTTCTTGACAACGTGAGTCACGCCAACGTACGAATGAAAAGAGGCAAAATATCAGTGATTCTGTCAGGAGTGGGATTCGAACCCACGCCCGGAAGACCGGACTGCGACCTTAACGCAGCGCCTTAGACCGCTCGGCCATCCTTTTTTTTTTTTTATTTAAATTTTAATTTTTTCGAATGGTGGCGCCTTTTAAAGTTAAGAACGTGTTATCCATCTCTTTCTGCATCTTTGGCTTTTTAATATTTTTAATTTTTCCGATCTCATCGCTCTGTCCATAAACTACTCAGCTAGCATTTAAACCACATATGACGAGAGACAAAACCACCATAAGACCCTCAACAGATAGAAACTCAAAGTATCGAACAAACAGAAAGCGTTAGTTACTTTACCGTAAATGAAAATAAAACAATCGACTTAGTCAATTGATGATCGTAATTTTCAAGAAATGCGAATGAAAACTTCCTAACAAAGCGTTCCTATATTTTCGATTTCGCGACGTTTATATGATGCAAATATAATATTTTATAATAAATTTCTGGTGTGTATACTCCATAATAACCGAAAACAAAATTATTATCTTTTACTATTCTAGCAAGAACAACATAAGATCTTTCATCTCTTTAACAGTTCTTTAAATCAAACTAAAGATTGATTAGGAAAGTTATACTTTCCACTTTGTCTTTTGTAAAAAATTATCCGATTTACTTAGGTTTACTAACTCAATTAACCTGTCTAAAACGTCAAAGGTATGAATGTATAATACGGTTGCGAACTGGACATTTTCTGAGATAATTTTCAAAAGGTGCTTTCATATGTTTAAACGAATATTTTAAACATGTACGATCACTGAAAGTGACTTATTTTTACCATATTTCTCATAAAGCCTTTACTGTGCTGCATAATCATCGTTAAATGCATATTTCTACATAAACTTTCTCTTATTCTTCATATTTTCGCTAGATAAAAAAAATGTTTATTCACCCAAACAACACAAATGTATGTGCTAAGAACACCAAGACAGACAGGTTTTAATTGCTGTTCTCGTTACATATGAGAAATGAGACCTGTTGGTAAAACTTTGTTTCTGAGAAATCTTCGCAGAATATTATGAGGAAACAGCTTTTTTATCATTGATTTTCTCCAAAATGAAAAGCTTCTAAAATTATGTGATATATCTTGCACAGCTTTTTTAGGAACGATCTGAGAAGTACCAAATTTTCATTTTTAACGAAACATGTCACAATCAAATTTCTCTTCTTAATTTCGTTTGCATATACATATATAGCGAGATCTCATTTTAAACCACTTGTCGAATGTACGGCATCAAAGAAAAGCAATCGTTTCTTTGCAGGCCGTTTTCAAACGTCCAAAGTACATATTCCTCGTACACTTGGAACTGATATTTCCGATACAAATAGCAGATTTTCTCGATTCTAGCTTTAGAAAAATTAATTTTGAAGGTAATGAGGCAAAATTTAAAGTGTTGTGTGAGTGGTTGAGTTGGAACCAATTCCTGATAAATCAGACTGCTTCCTTCACGCATGGCCATCATCTTCTTATTTCTGAATTTTGATTGAAATTTTAAATGAACGTGCAACAAGCGTGATGTTTCTGAAGTCGCATTGATCAGTCAGACATGTGTTATCACTATTCATCCACATGGCTTTTGTTTAATAACTTTTTTCGAATGTTTTCGATCTCATACTATTTAACTATGCTTTCCACGTTACGAATGAACAGTTCCAATTGTTATTTTAAACTGAAAAGCTGGAAATAACGACGGCAGATAGATTAAGAAGCTTTACCGAAAATGCAAGCTATGAGAATGGTCTTAATCAATGAACGATATGTTTCTGACTTAAAAGAAACTTGATTTTCGGTTCTCTTCTTTGTCCATTTCGAGGAAGAAATCCTTTCTATCAGTCATTCCATTATGATTTCCGTTCCGTTCTTGGTTACTAACCAAATGAACTTTAGCTCGACAATTAGAAAAATAGAAAGTTCCCTTCAGTGACTGTCTTTTATAATCATATAATTTGGTGTTGTTTCGAAACTAGAAATCACGGGAACCACTTCCACTGTTGCTAGTTTCTTCTTCCATATTCCTAAATTTTAACATACAACACAGATTTGACAAATAAAAGTTCTCTTATTCTTCTTTATTTTTACCTAGCTAAACGTGATTCATATTTTAAGGGAGTGCAGGTATCATGTTTCATAACGTGCTCAAAAAATGTGTTCACTGACACGATCGACAAACTAAGAAAAATATTGGTATCAAGAGGAACACCTAAACAGTTTATATTTGTTCATGTTACTTCTATAAAGTGAGGCTTGTTTTAGAAAATCGGCCTTCGTAGAATAAAACATACTATTTTTTCCCTGATTGTGTCATAAAGGATATCACCTAAAAGTATACTACATTTCTAGCTCACATCTTTTCTTACGTTGTAGAGAGATCGCAGTTATTATATTTTTATAGTAAAACATGTAATAATAAAAGTTATGTTGTTCATCCATAAGTAGAAAAGTTTTCGCTTTTAACATTTTCCTTTAAATGAAATCATATGTTAATGGTCCATTTTCAACCTAAAATACAAGTACCGGAAAATTTCTTGACAACGTGAGTCACGCCAACGTACGAATGAAAAGAGGCAAAATATCAGTGATTCTGTCAGGAGTGGGATTCGAACCCACGCCCGGAAGACCGGACTGCGACCTTAACGCAGCGCCTTAGACCGCTCGGCCATCCTGACGTATTTTTTTATTTAAATTTTCATTTTTTCGAATGGTGGCGCCTTTTAAAGTTAAGAACGTGTTATCCATCTCTTTCTGCATCTTTGGCTCTTTAATATTTTTAATTTTTCCGATCTCATCGCTCTGTCCATAAACTACTCAGCTAGCATTTAAACCACATATGACGAGAGACAAAACCACCATAAGACCCTCAACAGATAGAAACTCAAAGTATCGAACAAACAGAAAGCGTAAGTTACTTTACCGTAAATGAAAATAAAAGAATCGACTTAGTCAATTGATGATCGTAATTTTCAAGAAATGCGAATGAAAACTTCCTAACAAAGCGTTCCTATATTTTTCGATTTCGCGACGTTTATATGATGCAAATATAATATTTTATAATAAATTTCTGGTGTGTATACTCCATAATAACCGAAAACAAAATTATTATCTTTTACTATTCTAGCAAGAACAACATAAGATCTTTCATCTCTTTAACAGTTCTTTAAATCAAACTAAAAGTTGATTAGGAAAGTTATACTTTCCACTTTGTCTTTTGTAAAATTTATCCGATTTACTTAGGTTTACTAACTCAATTAACCTGTCTAAAACGTCAAAGGTATGAATGTATAATACGGTTGCGAACTGGACATTTTCTGAGATAATTTTCAAAAGGTGCTTTCATATGTTTAAACGAATAGTTTAAACATGTACGATCTTACTGAAAGTGACTTATTTTTACCATATTTCTCATAAAACCTTTACTGTGCTGCATAATCATCGTTAAATGCATATTTCTACATAAACTTTCTATTATTCTTCATATTTTCGCTAGATAAAAAAGATGTTTATTCACCCAAACAACACAAATGTATGTGCTAAGAGGAACACCAAGACAGACAGGTTTTAATTGCTGTTCTCGTTACATATGAGAAATGAGACCTGTTGTTAAACTTTGTTTCTGAGAAAACTTCGCAGAATATTATGAGGAAACAGCTTTTTTATCATTGATTTTCTCCAAAATGAAAAGCTTCTAAAATTATGTGATATATCTTGCACAGCTTTTTTAGGAACGATCTGAGAAGTACCAAATTTTCATTTTTTAACGAAACATGTCACAATCAAATTTCTCTTCTTAATTTCGTTTGCATATACATATATAGCGAGATCTCATTTTAAACCACTTGTCGAATGTACGGCATCAAAGAAAAGCAATCGTTTCTTTGCAGGCCGTTTTCAAACGTCCAAAGTACATATTCCTCGTACACTTGGAACTGATATTTCCGATACAAATAGCAGGTTTTCTCGATTCTAGCTTTAGAAAAATTAATTTTTGAAGGTAATGAGGCAAAATTTAAAGTGTTGTGTGAGTGGTTGAGTTGGAACCAATTCCTGATAAATCAGACTGCTTCCTTCACGCATGGCCATCATCTTCTTATTTCTGAATTTTGATTGAAATTTTAAATGAACGTGCAACAAGCGTGATGTTTCTGAAGTCGCATTGATCAGTCAGACATGTGTTATCACTATTCATCCACATGGCTTTTGTTTAATAACTTTTTTCGAATGTTTTCGATCTCATACTATTTAACTATGCTTTCCACGTCACGAATGAACAGTTCCAATTGTTATTTTAAACTGAAAAGCTGGAAATAACGACGGCAGATAGATTAAGAAGCTTTACCGAAAATGCAAGCTATGAGAATGGTCTTAATCAATGAACGATATGTTTCTGACTTAAAAGAAACTTGATTTTCGGTTCTCTTCTTTGTCCATTTCGAGGAAGAAATCCTTTCTATCAGTCATTCCATTATGATTTCCGTTCCGTTCTTGGTTACTAACCAAATGAACTTTAGCTCGACAATTAGAAAAATAGAAAGTTCCCTTCAGTGACTGTCTTTTATAATCATATAATTTGGTGTTGTTTCGAAACTAGAAATCACGGGAACCACTTCCACTGTTGCTAGTTTCTTCTTCCATATTCCTAAATTTTAACATACAACACAGATTTGACAAATAAAAGTTCTCTTATTCTTCTTTATTTTTACCTAGCTAAACGTGATTCATATTTTAAGGGAGTGCAGGTATCATGTTTCATAACGTGCTCAAAAAATGTGTTCACTGACACAATCGACAAACTAAGAAAAATATTGGTATCAAGAGGAACACCTAAACAGTTTATATTTGTTCATGTTACTTCTATAAAGTGAGGCTTGTTTTAGAAAATCGGCCTTCGTAGAATAAAACATACTATTTTTTCCCTGATTGTGTCATAAAGGATATCACCTAAAAGTATACTACATTTCTAGCTCACATCTTTTCTTACGTTGTAGAGAGATCGCAGTTATTATATTTTTATAGTAAAACATGTAATAATAAAAGTTATGTTGTTCATCCATAAGTAGAAAAGTTTTCGCTTTTAACATTTTCCTTTAAATGAAATCATATGTTAATGGTCCATTTTGAACCTAAAATACAAGTACCGGAAAATTTCTTGACAACGTGAGTCACGTCAACGTACGAATGAAAAGAGGCAAAATATCAGTGATTCTGTCAGGAGTGGGATTCGAACCCACGCCCGGAAGACCGGACTGCGACCTTAACGCAGCGCCTTAGACCGCTCGGCCATCCTGACGTATTTTTTTATTTAAATTTTCATTTTTTCGAATGGTGGCGCCTTTTAAAGTTAAGAACGTGTTATCCATCTCTTTCTGCATCTTTGGCTCTTTAATATTTTTAATTTTTCCGATCTCATCGCTCTGTCCATAAACTACTCAGCTAGCATTTAAACCACATATGACGAGAGACAAAACCACCATAAGACCCTCAACAGATAGAAACTCAAAGTATCGAACAAACAGAAAGCGTAAGTTACTTTACCGTAAATGAAAATAAAAGAATCGACTTAGTCAATTGATGATCGTAATTTTCAAGAAATGCGAATGAAAACTTCCTAACAAAGCGTTCCTATATTTTTCGATTTCGCGACGTTTATATGATGCAAATATAATATTTTATAATAAATTTCTGGTGTGTATACTCCATAATAACCGAAAACAAAATTATTATCTTTTACTATTCTAGCAAGAACAACATAAGATCTTTCATCTCTTTAACAGTTCTTTAAATCAAACTAAAGTTGATTAGGAAAGTTATACTTTCCACTTTGTCTTTGTAAAAATTTATCCGATTTACTTAGGTTTACTAACTCAATTAACCTGTCTAAAACGTCAAAGGTATGAATGTATAATACGGTTGCGAACTGGACATTTTCTGAGATAATTTTCAAAGGTGCTTTCATATGTTTAAACGAATAGTTTAAACATGTACGATCTTACTGAAAGTGACTTATTTTTACCATATTTCTCATAAAACCTTTACTGTGCTGCATAATCATCGTTAAATGCATATTTCTACATAAACTTTCTATTATTCTTCATATTTTCGCAAAAAAAAAAGGTGTTTATTCACCCAAACAACACAAATGTATCTGCTAAGAGGAACACCAAGACAGACAGGTTATAATTGCTGTTCTCGTTACATATGAGAAATGAGACCTGTTGTTAAACTTTGTTTCTGAGAAAACTTCGCAGAATATTATGAGGAAACAGCTTTTTTATCATTGATTTTCTCCAAAATGAAAAGCTTCTAAAATTATGTGATATATCTTGCACAGCTTTTTTAGGAACGATCTGAGAAGTACCAAATTTTCATTTTTTAACGAAACATGTCACAATCAAATTTCTCTTCTTAATTTCGTTTGCATATACATATATAGCGAGATCTCATTTTAAACCACTTGTCGAATGTACGGCATCAAAGAAAAGCAATCGTTTCTTTGCAGGCCGTTTTCAAACGTCCAAAGTACATATTCCTCGTACACTTGGAACTGATATTTCCGATACAAATAGCAGGTTTTCTCGATTCTAGCTTTAGAAAAATTAATTTTTGAAGGTAATGAGGCAAAATTTAAAGTGTTGTGTGAGTGGTTGAGTTGGAACCAATTCCTGATAAATCAGACTGCTTCCTTCACGCATGGCCATCATCTTCTTATTTCTGAATTTTGATTGAAATTTTAAATGAACGTGTAACAAGCGTGATGTTTCTGAAGTCGCATTGATCAGTCAGACATGTGTTATCACTATTCATCCACATGGCTTTTGTTTAATAACTTCTTTTTCGAATGTTTTCGATCTCATACTATTTAACTATGCTTTCCTCGTCACGAATGAACAGTTCCAATTGTTATTTTAAACTGAAAAGCTGGAAATAACGACGGCAGATAGATTAAGAAGCTTTACCGAAAATGCAAGCTATGAGAATGGTCTTAATCAATGAACGATATGTTTCTGACTTAAAAGAAACTTGATTTTCGGTTCTCTTCTTTGTCCATTTCGAGGAAGAAATCCTTTCTATCAGTCATTCCATTATGATTTCCGTTCCGTTCTTGGTTACTAACCAAATGAACTTTAGCTCGACAATTAGAAAAAATAGAAAGTTCCCTTCAGTGACTGTCTTTTATAATCATATAATTTGGTGTTGTTTCGAAACTAGAAATCACGGGAACCACTTCCACTGTTGCTAGTTTCTTCTTCCATATTCCTAAATTTTAACATACAACACAGATTTGACAAATAAAAGTTCTCTTATTCTTCTTTATTTTTACCTAGCTAAACGTGATTCATATTTTAAGGGAGTGCAGGTATCATGTTTCATAACGTGCTCAAAAAATGTGTTCACTGACACAATCGACAAACTAAGAAAAATATTGGTATCAAGAGGAACACCTAAACAGTTTATATTTGTTCATGTTACTTCTATAAAGTGAGGCTTGTTTTAGAAAATCGGCCTTCGTAGAATAAAACATACTATTTTTTCCCTGATTGTGTCATAAAGGATATCACCTAAAAGTATACTACATTTCTAGCTCACATCTTTTCTTACGTTGTAGAGAGATCGCAGTTATTATATTTTTATAGTAAAACATGTAATAATAAAAGTTATGTTGTTCATCCATAAGTAGAAAAGTTTTCGCTTTTAACATTTTCCTTTAAATGAAATCATATGTTAATGGTCCATTTTGAACCTAAAATACAAGTACCGGAAAATTTCTTGACAACGTGAGTCACGTCAACGTACGAATGAAAAGAGGCAAAATATCAGTGATTCTGTCAGGAGTGGGATTCGAACCCACGCCCGGAAAACCGGACTGCGACCTGAACGCAGCGCCTTAGACCGCTCGGCCATCCTGACGTATTTTTTTATTTAAATTTTCATTTTTTCGAATGGTGGCGCCTTTTAAAGTTAAGAACGTGTTATCCATCTCTTTCTGCATCTTTGGCTCTTTAATATTTTTAATTTTTCCGATCTCATCGCTCTGTCCATAAACTACTCAGCTAGCATTTAAACCACACATGACGAGAGACAAAACCACCATAAGACCCTCAACAGATAGAAACTCAAAGTATCGAACAAACAGAAAGCGTAAGTTACTTTACCGTAAATGAAAATAAAAGAATCGACTTAGTCAATTGATGATCGTAATTTTCAAGAAATGCGAATGAAAACTTCCTAACAAAGCGTTCCTATATTTTTCGATTTCGCGACGTTTATATGATGCAAATATAATATTTTATAATAAATTTCTGGTGTGTATACTCCATAATAACCGAAAACAAAATTATTATCTTTTACTATTCTAGCAAGAACAACATAAGATCTTTCATCTCTTTAACAGTTCTTTAAATCAAACTAAAGTTGATTAGGAAAGTTATACTTTCCACTTTGTCTTTGTAAAATTTATCCGATTTACTTAGGTTTACTAACTCAATTAACCTGTCTAAAACGTCAAAGGTATGAATGTATAATACGGTTGCGAACTGGACATTTTCTGAGATAATTTTCAAAGGTGCTTTCATATGTTTAAACGAATAGTTTAAACATGTACGATCTTACTGGAAGTGACTTATTTATACCATATTTTTCATAAAACCTTTACTGTGCTGCATAATCATCGTTAAATGCCTATTTCTACATAAACTTTCTATTATTCTTCATATTTTCGCTAGATAAAAAAAATGTTTATTCACCCAAACAACACAAATGTATATGTGCTAAGAGGAACACCAAGACAGACAGGTTTTAATTGCTGTTCTCGTTACATATGAGAAATGAGACCTGTTGTTAAACTTTGTTTCTGAGAAACTTCGCAGAATATTATGAGGAAACAGCTTTTTTATCATTGATTTTCTCCAAAATGAAAAGCTTCTAAAATTATGTGATATATCTTGCACAGCTTTTTTAGGAACGATCTGAGAAGTACCAAATTTTCATTTTTAACGAAACATGTCACAATCAAATTTCTCTTCTTAATTTCGTTTGCATATACATATATAGCGAGATCTCATTTTAAACCACTTGTGGAATGTACGACATCAAAGAAACGCAATCGTTTCTTCGCAGGCCGTTTTCAAACGTCCAAAGTACATATTCCTCGTACACTTGGAACTGATATTTCCGATACAAATAGCAGGTTTTCTCGATTCTAGCTTTAGAAAAATTAATTTTGAAGGTAATGAGGCAAAATTTAAAGTGTTGTGTGAGTGGTTGAGTTGGAACCAATTCCTGATAAATCAGACTGCTTCCTTCACGCATGGCCATCATCTTCTTATTTCTGAATTTTGATTGAAATTTTAAATGAACGTGCAACAAGCGTGATGTTTCTGAAGTCGCATTGATCAGTCAGACATGTGTTATCACTATTCATCCACATGGCTTTTGTTTAATAACTTTTTTCGAATGTTTTCGATCTCATACTATTTAACTATGCTTTCCACGTCACGAATGAACAGTTCCAATTGTTATTTTAAACTGAAAAGCTGGAAATAACGACGGCAGATAGATTAAGAAGCTTTACCGAAAATGCAAGCTATGAGAATGGTCTTAATCAATGAACGATATGTTTCTGACTTAAAAGAAACTTGATTTTCGGTTCTCTTCTTTGTCCATTTCGAGGAAGAAATCCTTTCTATCAGTCATTCCATTATGATTTCCGTTCCGTTCTTGGTTACTAACCAAATGAACTTTAGCTCGACAATTAGAAAAATAGAAAGTTCCCTTCAGTGACTGTCTTTTATAATCATATAATTTGGTGTTGTTTCGAAACTAGAAATCACGGGAACCACTTCCACTGTTGCTAGTTTCTTCTTCCATATTCCTAAATTTTAACATACAACACAGATTTGACAAATAAAAGTTCTCTTATTCTTCTTTATTTTTACCTAGCTAAACGTGATTCATATTTTAAGGGAGTGCAGGTATCATGTTTCATAACGTGCTCAAAAAATGTGTTCACTGACACAATCGACAAACTAAGAAAAATATTGGTATCAAGAGGAACACCTAAACAGTTTATATTTGTTCATGTTACTTCTATAAAGTGAGGCTTGTTTTTAGAAAATCGGCCTTCGTAGAATAAAACATACTATTTTTTCCCTGATTGTGTCATAAAGGATATCACCTAAAAGTATACTACATTTCTAGCTCACATCTTTTCTTACGTTGTAGAGAGATCGCAGTTATTATATTTTTATAGTAAAACATGTAATAATAAAAGTTATGTTGTTCATCCATAAGTAGAAAAGTTTTCGCTTTTAACATTTTCCTTTAAATGAAATCATATGTTAATGGTCCATTTTGAACCTAAAATACAAGTACCGGAAAATTTCTTGACAACGTGAGTCACGTCAACGTACGAATGAAAAGAGGCAAAATATCAGGGATTCTGTCAGGAGTGGGATTCGAACCCACGCCCGGAAAACCGGACTGCGACCTTAACGCAGCGCCTTAGACCGCTCGGCCATCCTGACGTATTTTTTTATTTAAATTTTCATTTTTTCGAATGGTGGCGCCTTTTAAAGTTAAGAACGTGTTATCCATCTCTTTCTGCATCTTTGGCTCTTTAATATTTTTAATTTTTCCGATCTCATCGCTCTGTCCATAAACTACTCAGCTAGCATTTAAACCACATATGACGAGAGACAAAACCACCATAAGACCCTCAACAGATAGAAACTCAAAGTATCGAACAAACAGAAAGCGTAAGTTACTTTACCGTAAATGAAAATAAAAGAATCGACTTAGTCAATTGATGATCGTAATTTTCAAGAAATGCGAATGAAAACTTCCTAACAAAGCGTTCCTATATTTTTCGATTTCGCGACGTTTATATGATGCAAATATAATATTTTATAATAAATTTCTGGTGTGTATACTCCATAATAACCGAAAACAAAATTATTATCTTTTACTATTCTAGCAAGAACAACATAAGATCTTTCATCTCTTTAACAGATCTTTAAATCAAACTAAAGTTGATTAGGAAAGTTATACTTTCCACTTTGTCTTTGTAAAAATTTATCCGATTTACTTAGGTTTACTAACTCAATTAACCTGTCTAAAACGTCAAAGGTATGAATGTATAATACGGTTGCGAACTGGACATTTTCTGAGATAATTTTCAAAAGGTGCTTTCATATGTTTAAACGAATAGTTTAAACATGTACGATCTTACTGAAAGTGACTTATTTATACCATATTTCTCATAAAACCTTTACTGTGCTGCATAATCATCGTTAAATGCATATTTCTACATAAACTTTCTATTATTCTTCATATTTTCGCTAGATAAAAAAGGTGTTTATTCACCTAAACAACACAAATGTATATGCTAAGAGGAACACCAAGACAGACAGGTTATAATTGCTGTTCTCGTTACATATGAGAAATGAGACCTGTTGTTAAACTTTGTTTCTGAGAGAACTTCGCAGAATATTATGAGGAAACAGCTTTTTTATCATTGATTTTCTCCAAAATGAAAAGCTTCTAAAATTATGTGATATATCTTGCACAGCTTTTTTAGGAACGATCTGAGAAGTACCAAATTTTCATTTTTTAACGAAACATGTCACAATCAAATTTCTCTTCTTAATTTCGTTTGCATATACATATATAGCGAGATCTCATTTTAAACCACTTGTCGAATGTACGGCATCAAAGAAAAGCAATCGTTTCTTTGCAGGCCGTTTTCAAACTTCCAAAGTACATATTCCTCGTACACTTGGAACTGATATTTCCGATACAAATAGCAGGTTTTCTCGATTCTAGCTTAGAAAAATTAATTTTGAAGGTAATGAGGCAAAATTTAAAGTGTTGTGTGAGTGGTTGAGTTGGAACCAATTCCTGATAAATCAGACTGCTTCCTTCACGCATGGCCATCATCTTCTTATTTCTGAATTTTGATTGAAATTTTAAATGAACGTGCAACAAGCGTGATGTTTCTGAAGTCGCATTGATCAGTCAGACATGTGTTATCACTATTCATCCACATGGCTTTTGTTTAATAACTTTTTTTCGAATGTTTTCGATCTCATACTATTTAACTATGCTTTCCTCGTCACGAATGAACAGTTCCAATTGTTATTTTAAACTGAAAAACTGGAAATAACGACGGCAGATAGATTAAGAAGCTTTACCGAAAATGCAAGCTATGAGAATGGTCTTAATCAATGAACGATATGTTTCTGACTTAAAAGAAACTTGATTTTCGGTTCTCTTCTTTGTCCATTTCGAGGAAGAAATCCTTTCTATCAGTCATTCCATTATGATTTCCGTTCCGAAACTTTAGCTCGACAATTAGAAAAAATAGAATGTTCCCTTCAGTGACTGTCTTTTATAATCATATAATTTGGTGTTGTTTCGAAACTAGAAATCACGGGAACCACTTCCACTGTTGCTAGTTTCTTCTTCCATATTCCTAAATTTTAACATACAACACAGATTTGACAAATAAAAGTTCTCTTATTCTTCTTTATTTTTACCTAGCTAAACGTGATTCATATTTTAAGGGAGTGCAGGTATCATGTTTCATAACGTGCTCAAAAAATGTGTTCACTGACACGATCGACAAACTAAGAAAAATATTGGTATCAAGAGGAACACCTAAACAGTTTATATTTGTTCATGTTACTTCTATAAAGTGAGGCTTGTTTTAGAAAATCGGCCTTCGTAGAATAAAACATACTATTTTTTCCCTGATTGTGTCATAAAGGATATCACCTAAAAGTATACTACATTTCTAGCTCACATCTTTTGTTACGTTGTAGAGAGATCGCAGTTATTATATTTTTATAGTAAAACATGTAATAATAAAAGTTATGTTGTTCATCCATAAGTAGAAAAGTTTTCGCTTTTAACATTTTCCTTTAAATGAAATCATATGTTAATGGTCCATTTTGAACCTAAAATACAAGTACCGGAAAATTTCTTGACAACGTGAGTCACGTCAACGTACGAATGAAAAGAGGCAAAATATCAGTGATTCTGTCAGGAGTGGGATTCGAACCCACGCCCGGAAGACCGGACTGCGACCTTAACGCAGCGCCTTAGACCGCTCGGCCATCCTGACGTATTTTTTTATTTAAATTTTCATTTTTTCGAATGGTGGCGCCTTTTAAAGTTAAGAACGTGTTATCCATCTCTTTCTGCATCTTTGGCTCTTTAATATTTTTAATTTTTCCGATCTCATCGCTCTGTCCATAAACTACTCAGCTAGCATTTAAACCACACATGACGAGAGACAAAACCACCATAAGACCCTCAACAGATAGAAACTCAAAGTATCGAACAAACAGAAAGCGTAAGTTACTTTACCGTAAATGAAAATAAAAGAATCGACTTAGTCAATTGATGATCGTAATTTTCAAGAAATGCGAATGAAAACTTCCTAACAAAGCGTTCCTATATTTTTCGATTTCGCGACGTTTATATGATGCAAATATAATATTTTATAATAAATTTCTGGTGTGTATACTCCATAATAACCGAAAACAAAATTATTATCTTTTACTATTCTAGCAAGAACAACATAAGATCTTTCATCTCTTTAACAGTTCTTTAAATCAAACTAAAAGTTGATTAGGAAAGTTATACTTTCCACTTTGTCTTTTGTAAAAATTTATCCGATTTACTTAGGTTTACTAACTCAATTAACCTGTCTAAAACGTCAAAGGTATGAATGTATAATACGGTTGCGAACTGGACATTTTCTGAGATAATTTTCAAAAGGTGCTTTCATATGTTTAAACGAATAGGTTAAACATGTACGATCTTACTGAAAGTGACTTATTTTTACCATATTTCTCATAAAACCTTTACTGTGCTGCATAATCATCGTTAAATGCATATTTCTACATAAACTTTCTATTATTCTTCATATTTTCGCTAGATAAAAAAAGTGTTTATTCACCCAAACAACACAAATGTATATGCTAAGAGGAACACCAAGACAGACAGGTTATAATTGCTGTTCTCGTTACATATGAGAAATGAGACCTGTTGTTAAACTTTGTTTCTGAGAAAGCTTCGCAGAATATTATGAGGAAACAGCTTTTTTATCATTGATTTTCTCCAAAATGAAAAGCTTCTAAAATTATGTGATATATCTTGCACAGCTTTTTTAGGAACGATCTGAGAAGTACCAAATTTTCATTTTTTAACGAAACATGTCACAATCAAATTTCTCTTCTTAATTTCGTTTGCATATACATATATAGCGAGATCTCATTTTAAACCACTTGTCGAATGTACGGCATCAAAGAAAAGCAATCGTTTCTTTGCAGGCCGTTTTCAAACGTCCAAAGTACATATTCCTCGTACACTTGGAACTGATATTTCCGATACAAATAGCAGGTTTTCTCGATTCTAGCCTTAAAAAATTAATTTTGAAGGTAATGAGGCAAAATTTAAAGTGTTGTGTGAGTGGTTGAGTTGGAACCAATTCCTGATAAATCAGACTGCTTCCTTCACGCATGGCCATCATCTTCTTATTTCTGAATTTTGATTGAAATTTTAAATGAACGTGCAACAAGCGTGATGTTTCTGAAGTCGCATTGATCAGTCAGACATGTGTTATCACTATTCATCCTTGATGGCTTTTGTTTAATAACTTTTTTTTCGAATGTTTTCGATCTCATACTATTTAACTATGCTTTCCACGTCACGAATGAACAGTTCCAATTGTTATTTTAAACTGAAAAGCTGGAAATAACGACGGCAGATAGATTAAGAAGCTTTACCGAAAATGCAAGCTATGAGAATGGTCTTAATCAATGAACGATATGTTTCTGACTTAAAAGAAACTTGATTTTCGGTTCTCTTCTTTGTCCATTTCGAGGAAGAAATCCTTTCTATCAGTCATTCCATTATGATTTCCGTTCCGTTCTTGGTTACTAACCAAATGAACTTTAGCTCGACAATTAGAAAAATAGAAAGTTCCCTTCAGTGACTGTCTTTTATAATCATATAATTTGGTGTTGTTTCGAAACTAGAAATCACGGGAACCACTTCCACTGTTGCTAGTTTCTTCTTCCATATTCCTAAATTTTAACATACAACACAGATTTGACAAATAAAAGTTCTCTTATTCTTCTTTATTTTTACCTAGCTAAACGTGATTCATATTTTAAGGGAGTGCAGGTATCATGTTTCATAACGTGCTCAAAAAATGTGTTCACTGACACGATCGACAAACTAAGAAAAATATTGGTATCAAGAGGAACACCTAAACAGTTTATATTTGTTCATGTTACTTCTATAAAGTGAGGCTTGTTTTTAGAAAATCGGCCTTCGTAGAATAAAACATACTATTTTTTCCCTGATTGTGTCATAAAGGATATCACCTAAAAGTATACTACATTTCTAGCACACATCTTTTGTTACGTTGTAGAGAGATCGCAGTTATTATATTTTTATAGTAAAACATGTAATAATAAAAGTTATGTTGTTCATCCATAAGTAGACAAGTTTTCGCTTTTAACATTTTCCTTTAAATGAAATCATATGTTAATGGTCCATTTTGAACCTAAAATACAAGTACCGGAAAATTTCTTGACAACGTGAGTCACGTTAACGTACGAATGAAAAGAGGCAAAATATCAGTGATTCTGTCAGGAGTGGGATTCGAACCCACGCCCGGAAGACCGGACTGCGACCTTAACGCAGCGCCTTAGACCGCTCGGCCATCCTGACGTATTTTTTTATTTAAATTTTCATTTTTTCGAATGGTGGCGCCTTTTAAAGTTAAGAACGTGTTATCCATCTCTTTCTGCATCTTTGGCTCTTTAATATTTTTAATTTTTCCGATCTCATCGCTCTGTCCATAAACTACTCAGCTAGCATTTAAACCACACATGACGAGAGACAAAACCACCATAAGACCCTCAACAGATAGAAACTCAAAGTATCGAACAAACAGAAAGCGTAAGTTACTTTACCGTAAATGAAAATAAAAGAATCGACTTAGTCAATTGATGAACGTAATTTTCAAGAAATGCGAATGAAAACTTCCTAACAAAGCGTTACTATATTTTTTGATTTCGCGACGTTTATATGATGCAAATATAATATTTTATAATAATTTTCTGGTGTGTATACTCCACAATATCCGAAAATAAAATTATTATCTTTTACTATTCTAGCAAGAACAATATAAGATTTTTCATCTCTTTAACAGTTCTTTAAATCAAACTAAAAGTTATTTAGGAAAGTTATACTTTCCACGGTGTCTTTTGTAAAAATTTATCCGAATTACTTAGGTTTACTAACTCAATTAACCTGTCTAAAACGTCAAAGGTATGAATGTATAATACGGTTGCTAACTGGACATTTTCTGAGATAATTTTCAAAAGGTGCTTTATTAAAATATTTTATAATAAATTTCTGGTGTGTATACTCCACAATAACCGAAAACAAAATTATTATCTTTTACTATTCTAGCAAGAATGAGGCAAAATTTAAAGTGTTGTGTGAGTGCTTGAGTTGGAACCAATTCCTGATAAATCAGACTGCTTCCTTGACGCATGGCCATCATCTTCTTATTTCTGAATTTTGATTGAAATTTTAAATGATCGTGCAATATGCGTGATGTTTGTGAAGTCGCGTTTTTCTGTCAGACATGTGTTATCACGATTCATCCACATGACTTTCGTTTAAAAAAATTCTGTTTCCAATGTTTTCTGTCTCACACTACTCAACTCTGCTTTCCCGTCACGAATGAAAAGTTCCAATTGATATTTTAAACTGAAAAATTTGGAAATAGCGGCAGATAGATTAAGAAGCTTTACCGAAAATGCAAGCCTAGAGAATGGTGTTAATTAATGAACGATTGTAAAGTTCGGTCAAAATTGTTTTAATATCCAGAGAAATAGTTCAATTACATTGTAAATAACGTTTCTCTTGTTTATATGTTTCTGACTTAAAAGAAGCTTAATTTTCGGTTCTCTTCTTTGCCTCTTCGAAACCATGGTCCGACGGAAGGTGCCGGATCTCCCACGCGATCGGCACCCAAAGCGCCAATCTCCACCCCATAGGACACATCGACCACGCCAAGGGCGGGCGAGCGTGGCCCCCCTTAGGGAATCGAAACTCTTCCTTTTTGGACACGGCAGCCGCTGGGACAGGCACCCTTTCGGGTTCCACCCGCAGCCGCCATGCACGACGCGAGAGGAGAAGCTGCCTCCCCCGCCCATTTTGCTCTCGCCCGTGTGGGCCGCGGAACCGTCGCTGACCCCACAGCCACCGTAGCATTACTTGCCACACGCTTCGGACATGTGTTGCCACCACTACAAATATCACAAGAGAAAGTCCACGAAATGTCCTCATGTCCATACGCCAGACATATCTCGCACTGCGGGGTCTGGCACTCATCTTATAGGTGGCCTTCGAGGGCACAGCGGAGACACAGGCGTCGCATACCCGGTTAATGACACATTACCTGGAAAACGTTCAAGAAAATGAAGTTTAGAACCGTCGTCTTCATGATCATACACACATGTCGGTTCCCGGTGCACATATGTGAGCGCGTCTTGTGTTCTAACTTTCGTACTGTTCCATACGTCGACAGCACGTCCTTAACGACGTCATGAGACAGTTCGTAGGGAACCGAACTGAGGGTGATCCACATGACTTTCTGTCCGGCCGGCTCCACGAGCACGCTCTCGTCCCTCAAGTGAAAGTATCCTTGGTCCAGCAGGCAATGGGCGTGAGCGGCCGACACCAGCAACGCCACATAACGCCCGCTGCCAAAATGTTGGAGACGTTCAGTATGGCTACCCCCGACAGTAGCATTCACGGCGTCTATGACCGCCTATGATAGCGTAGCCGCGGGCACCATAAATCAGATAGACCGCGGCCTTAGCCATACCGACCGACACAGCACTGTACACACACTCCCACGAAAACACTAATTTACAGCACACGACCAAGATTCACGGACGAAGCCGACGCACGTTAAGAAACAATGCAATATCCGTAACGGGCACGGCAAACGACGGCACCAAAATCACTGTGCCAATTTTGAATTTATTTACAACAAATAAAACAGTACAAAAAGGCGTTACATGGGGAAAAACACTAAATAGATACAAACATTAATATATCCAAATGAAGAAAAAACACTAAATAGATACAAATATGAAATATATACAAATGAAAAAAACATTAAAAATATACAAAACACCAAAGAAAAACATGAAAACAGAGAAATAGAGAAGAAGCAAGAGTGTAGGCAGGGCGACTCAGAAGCCGACCTCCACCCGACCCCCACTAACGCACAAAGGGCAAGACGTCCGGCCGCCAAAGTTGGTAAAACGTCCCGGAACCCAGGCGCTTATAGTCCGCATCAAGGCAGAGTAATAGCCTATATCTGGCCCTTCCCAGCATCGAAAAGTACGACACCGGATCCTGCTCGAACACCAATTTTTTTATACTATTTGAGTGACTTTGAAAAAAATTAATGTTGGATGTTACTCATTCTGTGGCATACGTGTAATTGTACAAATATTATTAGAGTACGTTCTAAAAAAAATATTTCAAAGGATTAATATTTTGGAATCAAAACTTGTGGAATAAAAATGTGTTTAAAAGTAGAGAATTTCCTAATAGAATTAATGTGAATAAAAGTTTTAAGTTCTAATAGAATTGTACACCTCTGGTATTTTGTTTATTTCACTTGATTGTTGTCAGATAGTTATTGAATCAAGTTAGATGTGTAATCCAGCCACTGTCAGTGTTAAACATATATAATAGATAGTAATATTTGAGATGAACTTTGATTATTTCATCTAACTTACAATGCAACTCACAGTTGATTCAAAATATCAGGTTGTTTTATATGAAATGTCAGATTCGAAATAAGTCCATCTAATTGTCTTTTAAATTATTTAATCAAAATAAGCTCCTTTAGATCCAATACACTTCTGCCAGCCAGTTGCAAGTTTATAAATGCCGTATTTAAAGAGTTGGATGTCCTTTGATGCAGTGAAGTCTTCGAAGGTACTGTAATTGATGTTTGGTTTGCAAATGTTTTTTTCATTAAAAAAATTTCCAAATCTTTTAAAAAAGAGATAATCTGTAGGGGAAAGATTTGATAAATGTGGTGGATGAGGTAAAGTTTCATATTGAAATTTGTTTAGGTTTTAGACAGTAATGTGTGAGACATGAGATCGAGTATTGTCATGAAACAGTATGGGTCCACTACCATTGACTAATGCTGGATGTTTTCATGACAACTTTTGAAGCATAATTCCATGTTCACAATAGCATGTTTCTGCTGTTATTGTTTGTCCATTGTTTAAGAATGAATAATGGATCACAGTTGCTGACAATCATCACACACTGACCATAAACTTCTTAGGATGAACAGTTGGTTTTGGTGCTTCTTCATAGCCAAGCCACTGTCTAAATTGTTGTTGATTGTTGTCAAGAATCCAGTTTTCATCACAGGTGACAATTGTATAGAGAAACAGGTGGTTTTTTTTTGGGGGGAATAAGGAGTGAGGAACAAATTTGAACTTGTTATTTGATGGTTTTCAATTAATTCCCGAGGTACCCATTTATTGAGCTTTTACACCTTACCAGTTGCTCTAAGATGTTGGGAAACTTCAATAATGTCAGAAAGTTCTCTTACAGTTTGGTGGGTATCTGATTCAACTAAGGCCTCAAATTCTTCCTTCTTAATTGTGTCTAAGGATGGCCTAGAGGTTTATTTAAAAAACTTGTCACACCAAAGTGAAATCTAAACCAATGCTGTGCTGTCACCAAATGCATCAATGATATTACACATTGCTGTCTCTGTATTGTAACCAAGCTTAAACTCATACAAGAATACTAATGTTATCCATGGTGACAAAAATCAGTATAAAATATAATTTAGTTTACAAACTAGAATAAAGTATGACAATATTTGGAATTGAATCTTACGAAATCTGTTGTTGGTTTTTGATCAGTTTTTAGCACTTGGTTTAGGTTACATATTTTACAGACTGTCTCTGTGTGTACCTGACAATGTCTTTACAGATAAAACTGTTGTACTCGGAAATAAAACATTTGTGAATGTTTGGTGCAAAACGTTTGACATTTGGCTTTCTTTTCCTTAGTTCTATAATTATATATTTTTATCAACTGCTCATATTTTCAAGAATTGAGTTATTTTTACTAATTCAATGGTATGCACTAATAAATGTCAGCCATGAGATTACTGGCAACACAGCACATTATCATCTGTATGTTTGGTTCAGGGTGAATTTCTTACCAATCGAAAGTGAAACGCTGCCACATATAACACTTGTTGCTGGAGGAGTACATAAGGTCTTTGGGAAGATAAGAATTCATACAGTGAACTTTATAAATAATGTAGAGACAAAGCACATGATATTTGAAAGGCTTAAATCCTCAGTGATCTCCTTGGAAAAACTTGTTATCAGCCTTTAAGACACCAACATGTTCCAAAAAAACGTAATTCACAGCAGTGTCTTCATACATGAAATGAAGGTGATTGCTACAAAAGAGAATAGAGAATACTTTGACATACAGAGAAAGCTATCATGATACGTGCATTTCCTAGTACTGTTGACAGATAATAATTAAGGATTTGAGGCTCATGAAGGCTGACAAGCTACAAGTTAACATGTTTCCAGTTATGCCTTGAAATTGATGCTGTTTCTTGGAGAAAGATGGCCAAAGAAATTGAAATTGCAGTAATACTCTTCAATACATGCTTATCACATCCTAAGGTGCAACTCCAATAGACGTTTTGGGCCTTTGTTCTGCTTAAATATGGTCTTGGTAGCCAAAATTCATATGCAGTATTGGAAAATACATCAAGATGTTTTGGCTGTGATTTACCCCACCATTTATTACAAAATCTTAACATATTATCGAAATAATGTTGAATAATAGAACATAATCTCAGCACTCGAGTTGACCTTTTGAACACTGTTTTAATAAAGTACAGTTAACCTAAACAGTATAAAAACTATTTTGAATTTTTATAAACTTCAGTTTCTTTTCATATATTCTTTTGCATTCCACGTGCTTATGTAAATGAGCCATAACTTATTACAAATACATGTATAAAGAATTAATCTACTTACATACTTAAGTCAGAATCTATATATGTACTTTGAACATCATCCCATGAAGACTGTTTTCATAATTCCTTTTCTAACAGTTTTCAATAGCCAGTGAAAAGTACCTTTATTTGAACTAAGTAAAGACAGACCACCCCACTTACCAACTTGAATCTGAAGAAGCTGCTGGTAAGCAAGTTTTGAAATTTATTTTCTAAAGTATACCAATTTGTTTTAAATTATTTATTGTGCTGAGTACTAAATATTTTTGCATGCATAAATGATTTAAGCTTTTATTAGAATTTTCTCTAGCTGTGGCTCATCTGTGAAAAAAAAACATTCAGATGGTATATTTGTGTGAAGTGTTAATAAGTTTCTCTGCAGCAATGAGATGCAAACCATGGATCCTCAGATTCATTGTCTAACCTGCTAACTGTTATTCTTTAGGCTAGACTAGACCTAGTGGTTATTATGCAGGATTGTGAATTTGCGAGAGTCCATGGTTTGCATTCCATTGTAATAAAAAATAGTGCTGTGTGTTTTTGTCTATGGGTGTATAGAACAGTGACAGCCAAAATTCCTCTATTCAAAAATTGACAATGTTGACTACAGTCACTGTTTTCCTTACTAATCTGTCAGTTCAAAAATGAGTGGTGTATAGCACATATAGCTTTGAATGAATATCCAAAATAAACTATTATTCTTTGAATTTGAACAGTTGTTCCCTTCCTTTACACAGTTTAACATCATCTTTGTTTTGTGCATTTTATTAACTGAACCCATTTTACTTTTGTTGTTCCTCGTGCAGCAGTCTGAAAAAAAATCACTGTAATCTCCACAAACTGGTTCACTTTGTGATTTTCAAATACAAACTTACATACTTTTACCAATACTTATTCCACTTGTTTGTTTGTTATTTTTTCTAGAATTACCACACTTCACATAAATATTCCAAGTTTAAAAGATATAACTTAATTTTATCAGCCATTCAAAATCAGTTACCACTCTTGTAACAATCATACAATCTGTTCAACAAACAGTTTTATTATCTATGTTAGAAATTACTTGATATATTTTTTTTTACTGAACATATTTAGATTTACATGACAAAAATAATCCCTCAATTTTTTTCTTTCAGACCTGTCAGCTCTTGAGATATAGCTTTTCAATTTCTTTTATTTTTTTTTCCCATATTTTCATTCCACAGTTGGAACTTTGTCTGTGTGGTTGTCTCATTTGTTTCACCCACAACCTTTTAAGGTATCAAAATAGGAATTTCTACTATAGGTCCATAGTCTGCAGAAATACCACATATCTGCCACTGAAACAGATATAAAAAAAAGGTAAGTTAATATCATTTAGTAAATATTAATATCATTTTAAATATAGAACAACATAGCACTCAAAAAAAAAATTATATTTTGTAAA
The DNA here is from genome assembly GCF_004210375.1 of Tachypleus tridentatus. Taxonomy (NCBI): domain Eukaryota; kingdom Metazoa; phylum Arthropoda; class Merostomata; order Xiphosura; family Limulidae; genus Tachypleus; species Tachypleus tridentatus. The sequence continues at coordinate 104,924,020 of NC_134828.1, forward strand.
TATAATGAATATAAACTTAATATTTAGCATTAAGGCAGTTAATATATAGGAGGTGGGTCTTCGTGAGCGGGCCCAGCATTGCCATGTGATTAAGGTACTCGACTTTTAATCCGAGGGTTACAGGTTCGAAACCCCATCACATTAAAGATGCTCGCCCTTTCAGCCATGGAAGCGTTAGAAAGTGATGGTTAATCCCACTATTCATTGGTAAAAGAGTAGCCCAAGAGTTGGCAGTGGGTGGTGAAGACTAACTGCCTTCACTCTAGTCTTACACTGCTAAATTAGAGACAGCTTTCAGGAAGCAAAACATTTTGCTGATTGTGACAGGTACCTGGTGAGTATGCACAAATATAGTTTTGGTTTTGCTTCATCAGTAGGAACCCTGAGAAATAGACAGTTAACTGTTTACCAGCAATAACGTATTTAATTGTGTTTATGTTTCTAATATGCTATTAAGTTCAACATAATTTAAAGTGTTTTGCTCCTGATTATCGTTTGTATTCAATATCCGGTGCATCACATTGCAGTGTCCAACAGTAGTCAACAAGCATTGACGGATTCCAGTTGCACTGATATTGTTTTCCATTGAAGCAATGTCCTCGTGAAACCTTTCACTGTGTTCGTCACTAACAGAACCGAGGTTTGCAGGGGAGAAGTCCAAGTGTGAGTGGAGGAAATGAATCTTGAGTGACATGTTGCACTTCATTGTTTTGTATGCTTTGAGAAGTTTGTCTACCAGCTGATTGTAATGTGGAACTCTGTAATTGCCAAGAAAATTGTCAACAACGCCTTTGAAGTCTTTCCTGGCAATCTTTTCCGGCCCAACTAACAGATCTTCGAACCGCATGTCACTCATAACATATCTGATCTGAGGGGCAACAAAAATGCTCTCTTTGATCTTGGCCTCAGTTATTTTTGGGAACATCTGTCTTAATTAAAGAAAACCTTTACCTTCTTTGTTCATTACTTTCACGAAATTCTTCATAAGTCCCAATTTTATGTGAAAAGGAAGCAAAAAAATCTTTGCTGGGTCGACAAACGATTCATGCGCCACATTTTTCTGTCCTGGAACAAACTTTTTACGGAGTGGCCAGCTCTGTCGAGAACAATGTGACTCTATGGCACGACTGTCCTATTCACAGATGAAACAACAGTACTTTGTATAGCGAAGCTGCAGTCCCGGTAACAGAGCAACGACTTTCAGATCTCCACAAATATTCCAGTTGTACTTGCTGTACTGGATGTGATTCAGCAACATTTCCATGTTCTCGTAGGTTTCTTTTATGTGTGTCGCATAGCCAACAGGTATTGAAGGGTGAACGTTGTCATTGTGTAACAGAACAGCTTTGAGGCTTAACATTGATGAATCAATAAAGAGACGCCACTCTTGCGGGTCATGGTTACAACCCAAAGCTGAAAACAATGTCAACACAGAAACAGAGACTGTCAAGTTGTGCAAAAAATTTGGTTATATCATCTTGGCGGCTTCGACAACAGTAATTTACGTATCGAGTGACGGCAAACACCATTCCTGCAGTCTCAAACCCACCAATTCAGCTTTTGCTTTTGAAAGACCCAAATCTCTGACCAGATCGTTTAATTCTGACTGTGTTATGAGATGTGGATCGCCTGAGGAGCACGGTTCAAAATCCGGATCAGTGTCACTGCCAGTTCCCTGCATTGAAGTTTCTTCATCTGGTTCGTCTAAGGTTCATTTCTCTGTTGGGTTCGGAATGGGAAGATTGTCGTCATGTGGCACGTGTTTTATTGCTGAAGGCAGATTAGGGTATTCAATTGACTTCTTGTTTTTGGCAGAGAAACCAGACACATAAGTCAAACAGAAGTAACAGTTCGTCACATGGTCTTTCTATTCTTGCCATATCATTGAGACAGCAAACGGCATTGTCTTTCGATTGCCTCTGAGCCAAGCTATCAGACAGACAGCATATGTCGCACAACAAATGTCAGGCATCCATTCCTGGTCTTGATCACCAATTTTACAGCCGAAGTACAGATGATATGATTTCTTCACAAGAGCATTCATTGAGCATCTCTGATGAACAAGTGTATACTCGCCACAAATATAGCAGAATGCTATAGCGGCTGTTACGACATTGATGAGGCATATTGACCGACACCATCGTCCTGCAAAACGTCTATAACATCTAACTTACTTGTTACAGTGCTACTGAGGCAATGCTATATTCTGAAACAATACGTACACACTATAAGGTCTATATTAATCCAATGAGCAGCATCTGTGTATGCAAGCCACTTTTATAGCCTGTTGAGACAGTGTCAAGCTGGCTCTGAGCTGCATACTTCCACAGAACAGCTTCCAACCTGGCCTGATTTCATGCCTGGATATGCCCAGACTGCACAAAACATTTTTCATAGGTCTCTTACAGAAACGAAAATTTTTGGACACAAATATAAGAAAAAACATGACAAAACTAAAGATTTCGATGAAACGGTACGTGATGGGTAAATTTGGATGTGATTTTCGTGATCAGCAGCCAAAAATCTATAAGGAACATCCAACAGCGTTCAAGAAGCAAAAACTTCGTTATGCAGTGTAGCCCTCGTATAACTTTGCGCGAAATTCAAACCAAACTGAACTTCTTTTGCAAATCAAAATTAACATATTATAATATAAAAATACAAATACTGGGTTTATAAATTATCTGCGTTAGCTCTCGTGAAGCTTTGCGCGATATTCAAAACAAACAAGCAGACCACGCAGTCGTGTGTTACACGTTGTAAACATCTACAGAAAAGAAAAACCAAACAAGGTTGCGCCAAAGTGAAAACATTTCAAAATAAGGTTTGTCTGTTGTTTACCGCAAAGCTACACATTGGGTTACGTGTGTTTTGCTTACCAGAATTATCAAAACTCGATTCTTCTTGCCGTAAGACTTTCCCCTGAACATTTCAGAACAGAAGTGAACATTATAACATACTGTACTATTCTTAAGATACTCTATTAATGCTAAGATAACAGTAATTTTCGTACAATTTGTTTTATACAGGAAATGGCAAATTTAATTAATTAAAAGCAGGTTGTTGTTTGTGTCAGTTTTACAGTTTTCTTACTTCCTGGCAGAACACCAGTAGCAGGGTAATGAGTGCTTCGACAATGGAATCATGCAAGTCATCATACGAGGTATTGTAAGTTGCACCTTTATTTTCCTTTTTAAAATAAGTTACAAAATTGTATTTTTGTCTTTATTTATATCTCTGTGTGCTTTAGAATCCCTTTAACACGCTGGCATTTAGTAATAGTTATTAACGTGTCAGATTCGGCAGTTTCATTATTCTAATTTTATCTTAAATTAAATAGAAATGAGATCTATATTATGTCTTTTAGATTAGTTAACGGTAAAAGCGATTAAAATATCAACCATCCAGTAAAGATAAGTTAATTTGGTAGAAAGAATCAAATAGTTACCATTCTATTGGCACGTTCTATTGGTAGAAGTAATCACTAGTTTTATTCTATTGTGTACGTGTACTCGATTCGGTAGAAGTAATCGACTAGTTATTATTCTATTGACATGTTCGTGTACTCGATTCGGTAGAAGTAATCGACTAGTTACCATTCTATTGACATGTTCGTGTACTCGATTCGGTAGAAGTAATCGACTAGTTACCATTCTATTGACATGTTCATGTACTCGATGTCATGAAATCTAAAAATTAACCAATTAAACATAGCACAATTAATATTTGATTTAACAAGCAAAGCTTCAACGTTGTTTACGTTATTTTAGTATTTCATATCTTCGTTACTTATTCATTATCCATTGAATAAATACACGGGTAAAATTCTCATTTACATGTTTATGTTTATAAACTCAAAACAGGCGTTTACAGTAGAATTACATAAGGTTGTGATATCATGATTTAAACAAACTTTTATTATCGTTTTCAACAAAACGTCTAATTATTCATTTGTTTCCTTTCATTTGGTTTCTTCAGAATTTTATGATGGTCTGACATGGAAATTGCAGGAAAGCCTGGAATCACATCAAAATAAAATTCTGTAATTTCTTTTGAAGGAGCAAATAAGTCACCTTTATGACTACATACGACAGCATCTAGCTTTGCATGAGCGCCGTCTGTGGGTAGGAAAAGAAAAACTCGTCTATGGCTTAATTTTCGTGACAAAAACTGACCGTATAAGAATTTTTTTTTAAATTAAAGTGTAGCTATTTGCTAAGAAGTCATTTTAGAATTTTACAAATTACATCTTGGTGTTTATGATAGAAAATTTTCTGATTGTAATAAAAAACGTCGTTAATTTTTACCAAAGTTCCTATGATTTTTGTCATGCCAAACATGCTCGCCCTTTCAGCCGTGGGGACGTTATATCCTAATATCCTATAGCGAACTTACTAAACTAACTAATCACAATTTCGTTCCTTACACAGAAGTACGTGCGTGATCAAACCTAGATAATGTTTTTAATTAGTTCTCGCTGTTCTTAATGGTTGCTGTGTTCATTAGCGAATGAAGTTTCCAATTATAATAATAAAAGTTCAATGCTTCGCGTATCAGGAGTAATCGATTCCATTTTGAGAGTCGCGGGTTCAAATACCCATCACAGCAAACACAAATTTAGTAGTGTAATACTAAAGGAAAGCAGCTAGTCATCACCACCTACCACCAACTCTTCTTAGGCTATTCTTTTACCAATGTAGAGTGCGATTGATCGTCACATTATAAAGAACTCACGGTTGAAAGGGCATTATAATTTAACGGTCAATCTCACTATACATTTGTTAAAGAATAGCCCAAGAGTTGCTAAATTAGGTACGGCGTATTGTGGATTCGAACCCGCAACCCTCAGAATGCGAGTCGAGCGCTCTAACCACGTGGTCATGCCGGGCCTATTGGGCTTGATCGAATTAATCTGGTAACATTTTTGTCCAGTAGAAAATTACTATTGGGAGATGAAATATCTGGATTTTATTCGTTACCTTCATAGGCTTTATTTAAAATTAAAACAAAACTTATGTAACAGAAATTGATAAAAAAAAAAGCTATCCGAGTTAAATACCCCCCATATATATATATATATATATATATATATATAGTATGTATATTAATATATTTTTGTGGTAATTTCTATCATCCCAGTACTTTAAGGAAATAATTTACTCGTCAATATTTTATTCAGACCATTTAAACTAAACTGTGGCTTATGTTTCAAATCACCACATAAAACAATCAAAACAATTGAGAAACGTACCTTGTAAAGTTTTTCCGGAGCTGTGTATTTTTATACTCAGGTTTGGGTTCTGGTCATTAGAATATTGGACATGGACTGTAAATGTCGCGAAAGAACGTTTTGGAGGGTCACCTTGATCCAACATAAGAAATAAATAAAAATATTTATAGATGTATGGTACTTATCATAACATCAACACATTAACTGGGTAAAACGTGGCCCACAGGTTAGCGTGTACTGTATGTTTTAGTTGTTACTATTGGAATACACGAGTATTGTATGTTTCAGTTGTTACTACTGAAACACACCTGAGTACTGTATGTTTCAGTTCTTACGTAATAAATATTTTTCTTAGTTCGTAAACGTTATTCCAGATGGTAATAACAAAGGCCTTGGTAGTTCATTATACTTGTCATAAAACTTTATGTTAGGCCTATAATACTTTTAACACTATATTCATAATCTAGTCACTTATTAATTTTCAAGAATTAGGTAAATAAGTAAAACAATCGGTATACAATTTCTACATAATGTCTGTTTAAGTTTTAGTGAACTCTCCTGAAGAAGTTATAAAGTGAAAAGTTGAGTATGTTATTAAATACAGTCAACATGTTGGTGTTATAA